>NC_057794.1:74038087-74237560 GCF_018294505.1 Triticum aestivum | reverse complement strand
CGTTGGTCTCCGCAGCCCTGATCCAGATGGGATCGGGAGAGAGGGGGGAGTGAGGAACATGGGTGTCGGTGGGGTGGGGTTGACCGTGAAGTGGGGGGTTATGGGGGAGTGGGGTTGGGCCTTGGCCCAGTTGGGCAGGCCAGCTGGGCCGGAGCCCAGTGGGGGTGTTGTTCCTTTTTTTAGTTAGTCTTGGTTTTTTGTTTTTATTTCATTTCCCAAATTGTTTTAGTTTTGTAAAACATTCAAATAGCACCTAAAATAATATCATTAATTATACCACTGCCACAATAACTTTGGCACCTAGCTAAAATAGTTTAGTATTTTATAAAATATACTAGGAGTATAATTAATTGTTTTTACTATCCACTTAATCACTTTAGGGTATTTAATTATTTTATAAAGATGTTGTTTCTCCACCAATATTATCCATGATTTATTTGTCACATTTAGCACATTTTAGTTTTTATGTTTAAAAACTTTTATCGTTTAACTTTATTTTAAATTTGAATTCGAAAGGGTCTTGATTCACCGCCAGATTAACAATAGTAACCATGGTGATGTGGCATCATTAACGTGAGGTTACTGTAGCCTAATTATCCGGGCGTCACAAGTGGTCAAGTAGAATTGAGGAATAGAGAACTCAAATTAATTTTGCAAAAGACTGTTAATTGATCTAGAAAGAATTGGTCCAAGAAACTTGATGATGCATTATGGGCCTATAGAACTGCATATAAAAATCCTATGGGTATGTCTACGTATAAAATGGTCTATGGAAAATCATGTCACTTACCTCTCGAGCTAGAACATAAGGCTTATTGTGCTATTAAAGAGCTCAACTATGATTTCAATCTTGCCGGTGAGAAGAGGTTAATTGACATTAGCTCACTTGATGAATGGAGAACCCAAGCCTACGAGAATGCCAAATTATTTAAAGAAAAAGTTAAAAGATGGCATGACAAAAGAATACAAAAGTGTGAGTTTAATGTATGTGATTATGTATTGCTATACAACTCTTGTTTAAGATTTTTTGCAGGAAAACTTCTCTCTAAATGGGAAGGTCCTTACGTTATCGAGGAGGTCTATCGTTCCGGTGCCATAAAAATCAACAACTTCGAAGGCACAAATCCGACGGTGGTGAACGGTCAAAGAATCAAACATTATATCTCAGGTAATCCTATAAATGTTGAAACCAATGTTATTGAAACCGTAACCCCGGAGGAATACATAAGGGACACTTTCCGGAACGTTTCAGACTCCGAAAAGGAATAGGTATGTGGTACGGTAAGTAAACCGACTCCAAAACAGTTCTAATGGCAATTTTCTTCCGTTTTGGAATATTTAGAAAAATAAGAAGCAGTCCGGGAAGGACACGAGGGTGGACGGCCCGCCCTACCCCCCCCCCCCGGGCGCGCCCCCTGCCTCGTGGGCACCTCGTGCACTCTCCGGACTCCGTTTTCTTACACGTTACGTATTTTGGTCGGTAAAAATTCATTACATAATCTCCCGGAGGTTTTGACTCCTGTATCACGCAAATATCTCATGTCTTTGTTTCGAGCTGTCCTGCTGCATATTAGAGCAACATGTCGTCCCAGGATTCAGAAGGAGAAAGCTATGTGGCTGACTACCTTGCAGATCCTAAGGACTATGGGGATGTGGAGCATTGTGGTTGGACTACGGAAGAAGAAGAAGACTATGAACCCAAGGGAAGGGAGGAGACGAGCTCAGAAGAAGATGAAGTCCCATTACCTCAACCTAGGGACATGCATGTGGAGTTCAAAAAGTCAAGCCTCCCGGATAGAGTAAAGAAACCTAAGATCAAATTTATCCCTTTTCGCCTCTTGCAGGAAAACAAGCAGGAACTATGCAAAAAGATATTGAGCCTGGAGCAGGAGATCAAGGACCTAAGGGACCAAAATTCTGTCCTCAAGCGCAAATTAAGGAAGAAGCCTACGCCATCAACAAAACCATCACATTCTTCACCAACAAAGAAGAATTGAGTATCTGGTATGGGCACTCCCCTTGGCAACTGCCAAGCTTGGGGGAGTGCCCCGGTATCGTATCACCATTACATTTATCTTTACCATTTTTCTTAGTTCGATCCTTTTGATAATATCTTGATCTAGTAGAATAAAGTTTTAGTATGATCTAGTTGTGAGTTTTGCTTTATGATCCTTCTATGTAATCGAGTCCGTGACCTATATATAATTAAGATTAGTGTTGAGTCAAGGGCTTGATTATTTTTACATGATCCTGGGTGAATAAAAGAAAAGAGAAAGAATAAAAAGAATAAAAGAGATCATATGGATCTTATGGAGAGTAATGAGCTCACATAGAAAGAGTATGATGAATAAAAGTTGTTGAGAGTTGACAAACATAGTTTTGGTCATCGTTGCAATTAATAGGAACTAATAAAGAAAGAGAGGTCTTCACATATAAATATACTATCTTGGACATCTTTTATGATTGTGAGCACTCATTAAAATATGACATGCTAAAGAGTTGATGTTGGACAAGGAAGACAACATAATGGGTTATGTTTTCTTACATCTGAGATAAATTATATTGTCATGGATCATCCAACATGATTGAGCTTGCATTTCCCCCTCATGCTAGCCAAATTCTTTGCACCAAGTAGAGATACTACGTGTGCTTCCAAACACCCTTAAACTAGTTTTGCCATGAGAGTCAACCATACCTACCTATCGATTGAGTAAGATCCCTCAAGTAAGTTGTCATCGGTGCAAGCAATAAAAAATTTCCCTCTAAATATGTATGACTTATTAGTGTGGGAGAAAATAAGCTTTATACGATCGTGTGATATGGAAGAAATAAAAGCGATAGACTGCATAATAAAGGTCCATATTACAAGTGGCAATATAAAGTGACGTTCCTTCGCATTAAGATTTTGTGCATCCAACCATTAAAGCGCATGACAACCTCTGCTTCACTCTGCGAAGGGCCTATCTTTTACTTTTATCTCCTACCTTGCATAAGAGTCATGGTGATCTTCACCCCTCCTTTTTTAAAATTTTATCTTTTGGCAAGCACAACATGTTGGAAAGATCCTGGTATATATGGCTAATCAGATGTGAGTTTTCATGAACTATTATTGTTAACATTACCCTTGAGGTAAAATGTTGGGAGGCAAAACTATAAGCCCCTATCTTTCTTTGTCTCCGATTAAAACTCCACACCCATAAGTATTGCGTGAGTGTTAGCAATTGTGAAAGACTATATGCTAGTTGAGTATGTGGACTTGCTAAAAATCTCTTATATTGACTCTTTCCTATGTTATGATAAATTGCAATTACTTCAATGATCGAGATTATAGTTTGTTAGTTTTCAATGAAGTTTATGATTCATACTTGAAATTGTGATTGAATTATTACTTTGGCATAAGAGATCATATGACAATAATCATATAAGTTGTTGTTCTAAGAATGATCGTGATGCCCTCATGTCCGTATTTTATTTTTATCGACACCTCTATCTCTAAACATGTGGACATATTTTTTCGATTTTGGCTTTCGCTTGAGGACAAGCGAGGTCTAAGCTTGGGGAAGTTGATATGTCCATTTTGCATCATGCTTTTATATTGATATTTATTGCATTATGGGATGTTATTACACATTATGTCACAATACTTGTGCCTAGTCTCTCTTATTTTACAAGGTTTACATAAAGAGGGAGAATGCCGGTAGTTGGGATTCTGGGCTGGAAAAGGAGCAAATATAAGAGACCTATTCTACACAGCTCCAAAAGTCCTGAAACTTCACGGAAGTCATTTTCAGAATATATAAAAAATATTGAACGCAAGAAGTTCTGGCGGGGGGCCACACCCTGCCCACAAGGGTGGGGGCGTGCCCTACCCCCTCGACGCACCCCCTGCCTCGTCGCCCCCCTGGTGGCCCTCCGATGCTCATCTTCTTCTATATGGAGTCTTTCGATGAGACAAAAATCATAAGCCAGCCTTCGAGACGAGACTCCGCCGCCACGAGGCGGAACATTGGCGGAACCAATCTAGGGCTCTGGCGGAGCTGTTCTGCCGGGGAAACTTCCCTCCGGGAGGGGGAAATCATCGCCATCGTCCTCACCAATGATCCTCTCATCGGGAGGGGGTCAATCTCCATCAACATCTTCACCAGCACCATCTCCTCTCAAACCCTAGTTCATCTCTTGTATCCAATTCTTGTCTCCAAGTCTAGGATTGGTACCTGTGGGATGAGATGTATGTTGTCTCTCCTCTAGTGGTGTCATGTGAACATCGACTACATGACACTTCACCATTATTTGGGCCTAGAGGAAGGCATTGGGAAGTAATAAGTAGATGATGGGTTGCTAGAGTGACAGAAGCTTAAACCCTAGTTTATGTGTTGCTTCGTAAGGGGCTCATTTGGATCCATATGTTTCATCCTATGGTTAGGTTTACCTTAATACTTTTGTTGTAGTTGAGGATGCTTGCAATAGAGGTTAATCATAAGTGGGATGCTTGACCAAGTAAGGAAAGCACCCAAGCACCGGTCCACCCACATATCAGATTATCAAAGTACCGAACGCGAATCATATGAACATGATGAAAACTAGCTTGACGATAATTCCCATGCATCCTCGGGAGCACTTTCTCTATATAAGAATTTGTCCAGGCTTGTCCTTTGCTACAAAAAGGATTGGGCCACCTTGCTGCACTTTATTTACTTTTGTTACTTGTTGCTCGTTACCAATTACCTGATCACAAAACTATCTGCTACCTATAATTTCAGTGCTTGCAGAGAATACCTTGCTGAAAACCGCTTATCATTTCATTCTGCTCCTCGTTGGGTTCGACACTCTTACTTATCGAAAGGACTATGATAGATCCCCTATACTTGTGGGTCATCTGTGATATGCGGTGTCGGGGCCTGGACGTCGATCACATTGGTCGAGTCATCGAACATAAAGCGGGGCAACTGGGAGAAGGTGGGGTCACTGATGGATCACTAACCAACCTATACTAAGCAGTTTGGAATAAGCAGGTAAGGTAACAATAATCAGGTAACAAAAACAGGCTATGCATCATAGTAGGATCACACATAAAGCAGTAGCAGTTCTAATGCAAGCATAAGAGGGAAATAAATGGGTAATATCGGAATGCTCAAGGGGGGTTTGCTTGCCTGGAAGCTCTATTGAAAAGGAAGAAGGCTCGTCGGAGATGTAGTCGATCACAGGGGCGGCATCAGTCTCAGGGTCTATCAGAGAGAAGAGGGGGAAGAAATAGTAAATACAGAGCAAACAGATGCATCACTAAGCATTACATGACGATAGGCAGAGCTAGGTTTGTCCTAATGTAGTACTACATGTTGCAGACGGAGGGGATAAACATCCGAGGATGAATTCCCAGCGTTAGACGAATTCTGGACAGGTGGAAGAGAGGGGACGGTTCCATGTTCAGCATGCTAGGGGCAGGTGACACGTGAATGGACCGAGCATTCGGATTCGTTGGATTTTTTTCTTAGCAACTTTCATGTAGAAAACATTTTCATCGAAGTTACGGTTTATTTTCAATGAATTTTCAGAGTTTTAAACATTTTTTGGAATTAATTAAATTAGAAGAAAATAAATATGACGTCAGCATGGCATGTTGATGACGTCAGCAGTCAACAGACTCGATGACCAGGTCAAACCTGACCTGTAGGTCCCACCTGTCATAGAGAGTGGGGCTAACAGGGGTTTATTTTAATTTGACAAAGTTAATTAGCAGTAGGGACCCATATGTCAGTGACTGATTAGGTTAACTAATTATTTTTATTTATAAAAACTTTTTAGTTAGAGGATTAAGCGGTGGATCCTGCGTGTCAGTGGCACTGAGTGCCCAGTCAGCATAGTTGACCACGGTCAACGTGGTCAACTGGGTCCAGCGGCCCATGGGCAGGGACCCAGAGGCAGGCCCCGCTGGTGCCAGGTCAGCGTTGGTGCCGGAGCAACGCCGGTGAGACCATTCGCGGTGGCCGAATGCCAGAGACAGCCGGAATCGCGCTACGGTGCATCATTTGAGCCGTGGTCGGGCGCGTTCAGAAGCTGATGATATCGTGCGTCGAATGCTACCAATGTTTGGGCCTGGGAATAGCTGGAACATCGCCGGCGACGAGCGTGGTGGACGGAAGTTTGGGCGTGGACGGGGATCGCGCTACCAGCGTTTGGGCCTGGGAATAGCCGGAGCTCGATGTGAAGCTCAGCCGGGCGTTACAGTGGTGAAGGCCACGGCGGCGAGCTCATCGGCGGCGGTGCGTGCGGGTTCTAGCAGAGCAGCGGCTACGGGCGACTAGAGGGGGGGTAGGGAAGGGCGCGTTCGGCGCAGGAGCTCACCGCGGGAGCGTGGGGACTAGGTAGTGAGCTCGGGGAGGAATGGTGCTGCAGATTGATGGCGAGGTCCTGCGGTGGCCGAAGAGGAGGAAGAGGAAGACTGCGACGGTGGCAGTCCCTCCCGGTCCCGATCTGTTGTCGAGGAAGAAGAGGAGGACCACGCCGGAGCTCCTGGACTTGACAGAGCGGCGTATGGGTGATGGTGGCCGCAGGTACGGCGAACGATGGCGATGGTGGCGCTCGGGCATCCGCCCAAATCGAAGCAGAGAGGGGGTGCTACCTCTTGAGCACTGCGTTGGTTTTCCCCGAAGAGGAAGGGATGACGTAGCAAAGTAGCGTAAATATTTCCCTCAGTTTTGAGAACCAAGGTATCAATCCAGTAGGAGGCTACGCGCGAGTCCCTCGTACCTGCACAAAACAAATAAATCCTCGCAACCAACGCAAATAGGGGTTGTCAATCCCTATAAGGCCACTTACGAGAGTGAGATCTGGTAGATATGATAAGATAATATTTTTGGTATTTTTATGATAAAATATGCAAAGTAAAATAAAGGCAAAGTAAATAGCAAAGGAAATAACTAAGTAGTAGGAGATCAATATGATAAAGATAGACCCGGGGGCCATAGGTTTCACTAGTGGCTTCTCTCGAGAGCATATGTATTCTATGGTGGGTGAACAAATTACTGTTGAGCAATTGACAAAATTGAGCATAGTTATGAGAATATCTAGGTATGATCATGTATATAGGCATCACGTCCGAGACAAGTAGACCGACTCCTGCCTGCATCTACTACTATTACTCCACTCATCGACCGCTATCCAGCATGCATCTAGAGTATTAAGTTAAAAACAGAGTAACGCCTTAAGCAAGATGACATGATGTAGAGGGATAGACGCATGCAATATGAAGAAAACCCCATCTTGTTATCCTCGATAGCAACAATACAATACGTGCCTTGCTGCCCTTACTATCACCGGGAAAGGACACCGCAAGATTGAACCCAAAGCTAAGCACTTCTCCCATTGCAAGAAAGATCAATCTAGTAGGCCAAACCAAACTGATAATTCGAAGAGACTTGCAAAGATAACCAATCATACATAAAAGAATTCACAGAAGATTCAAATATTTTTCATAGATAGACTTGATCATAAACCCACAATTCATCGGTCTCAACAAACACACCGCAAAAAGAAGATTACATCGAATAGATCTCCACAAGAGAGGGGGAGAACATTGTATTGAGATCCAAAAAGTGAGAAGAAGCCATCTAGCTACTAACTATGGACCCGTAGGTCTGAGGTGAACTACTCACACTTCATCGGAAGGGCTCTGGTGTTGATGTAGAAGCCCTCCGTGATCGATGCCCCCTTCAGCAGAGCTCCGGAACAGGCCCCAAGATGGGATCTCGTGGATACAGAAAGTTACGGCAGTGGAATTAGGGTTTTGGCTCTGTTTCTGATCATTTGGGGGTACGTGGATATATATATAGGAGGAAGGAGTATGTCGGTGGAGCTACAGGGGGCCCACGAGGGTGGAGGGCGCGCCTGGTGGGGGTGGGCGCACCCCCTACCTCGTGGCCTCCTCTTTTCTTTCTTGACGTAGGGTCCAAGTCTCCCGGGTCTTGTTCGTTGAGAAAATCACGTTCCCGAAGGTTTCGGTCCATTTGGACTCCGTTTGATATTCCTTTTCTTCGAAACCCTAAAACAGGCAAAAAAAGCAATTCTGGGTTGGGCCTCCGGTTAATAGGTTAGTCCCAAAAATAATATAAAAGTGGATAATAAAGCCCAATAATGTCCAAAACAGTAGATAATATAGCATGGAGCATTCAAAAATTATAGATACGTTGGAGACGTATCAAGCATCCCCAAGCTTAATTCCTGCTCGTCCTCGAGTAGGTAAATGATAAAAACAGAATTTTTGATGCGGAGTGCTACTTGGCATAATTTTAATATAATTCTTCTTAATTGTGGTATGAATATTCAGATCCGAAAGATTCAAGACAAAAGTTCATATTGACATAAAAATAATAATACTTCAGGCATACCAACTAAGCAATTATGTCTTAAACAATCTGTCAAAAACAACACACGAAAAACAGAATCTGTCAAAAACAACACACGAAAAACAGAATCTGTCAAAAACAGAACAGTCTGTAGTAATCTGTAGCTAGCGCAAGATCTGGAACCCCAAAAATTCTAAAATAAATTGCTGGACGTGAGGAATTTATCTATTAATCATCTGCAAAAAGAATTAACTAAATATCACTTTCCAAATAAAAATGACAGCAGTACTCGTGAGCGCTAAAGTTTCTGTTTTTACAGCAAGTTCAACAAGACTTTCCCCAAGTCTTCCCAACGGTTCTACTTGGCACAAACACTAATTAAACACAAAAAACACAACCAAAAAAGAGGCTAGATAAATTATTTATTACTAAATAGGAGCAAAAATCAAGGAATAAAAATAAAATTGGGTTGCCTCCCAACAAGCGCTATCGTTTAACGCCCCTAGCTAGGCATAGCAATCAAGAATAGATCTAGGTATTGCCATCTTTGGTAGGCAATCCATAAGTGGCTCTCATAAGATCATGCCAAATCAAGAACACGAGAGAGAGAGAGATCAAACACATAGCTACTGATACATACCCTCAGCCCCGAGGGAGAACTACTCCCTCCTCGTCATGGAGAGCACCGGGATGATGAAGATGGCCATCGGAGAAGGATTCCCCCTCCGGCAGGCTGCCAGAACGGGTCTAGATTGGCTTTCGGTGGCTACGGAGGCTTCTGGCGGCGGAACTCCCGATCTATTGTGCTCCTCGATGTTTTAGGGTATATGGAGATATATAGGCGGAAGAAATACGTCAGGGGCCCACGAGGGGCCCATGAGGGTGGAGGGCGCGCCCAGGGGGGTGGGCGCCCCCCCCTACCTCGTGGCCTCCTCGAAGCTTCCCTTACATGGACTCCAAGTCTCCCGGGCTGCTTTCCTTCCAAAAATAAGTTCCGTGAAGTTTTAGGTCAATTGGACTCAATTTGATTTTCCTTTTCTGCGATACTCTAAAACAAGGAAAAAAACAGAAACTGGCACTAGGCTCTGGGTTAATAGGTTAGTCCCAAAAATGATATAAAAGTGTATAATAAAGCCTATAAACATCCAAAATAGAGGATAATATAGCATGAGGCAATCCAAAATTATAAATACATTGGAGACGTATCAGCATCCCCAAGCTTAATTCCTGCTCGTCCTCGAGTAGGTAAATGATAAAAACAGAATTTTTGATGCAGAGTGCTACTTGGCATAATTTCAATGTAATTCTTCTTAATTGTGGCATGAATATTCAGATCCGAAAGATTCAAGACAAAAGTTCATATTGACATAAAAATAATAATACTTCAAGCATACTAACTAAGCAATTATGTCTTCTCAAAATAACATGGCCAAAGAAAGTTCATCCCTACAAAATCATATAGTTTAGTCATGCTCCATTTTCGTCACACAAGAATGCTCTCATGGTGCACAACCCTGATGACAAGCCAAGAAATTGTTTCATGCGTTAGTAATCTCAAGCCTATAAACTTTCACGCAATATATGAGCGCGAGCCATGGACATAGCACTATGGGTGGAATAGAATATGATGACGGGGGTTATGTGGAGAAGACAAAAAAGGAGAAAGTCTCACATCAACGAGGCTAATCAATGGTCTATGGATATGCCCATCGATTGATGTTAATGCAAGGAGTAGGATTGCCATGCAACGGATGCACTAGAGCATAAATGTATGAAATCTCAACAAAAGAAACTAAGTGGGTGTGCATCCAACTTGCTTGCTCACGAAGACCTAGGGCACTTGAGGAGGCCCATTGTTGGAATATACAAGCCAAGTTCTATAATGAAAATTTCCCACTAGTATATGAAAGTGACAAAACAAGAGACTCTCTATCATGAGACTCTCTATCATTAGGAATATACAAGCCAAGTTCTATAATGAAAATTTCCCACTAGTATATGACAGTGACAAAACAAGAGACTCTCTATCATGAGAATAATTATGCAACTATGTGAAGACTCTCTAACATTTAAGAATTTCAGATCTTGATACTTTATTCAAACAGCAAGCAAAACAAAAGAAAATGGCATTCTAAGAATGGCAAACATCATGTGAAGAAGCAAAAACTTAGGATCAACCGAAACTAACTGATAGTTGTTGAAGAAGAAAGGTGGGATGCCAACCAGGGAATACCCAAGCTTAGATGCTTGAGACTTCTTGAAATATTATCTTGGGATGCCTTGGGCATCCCCAAGCTTGAGCTTTTGTGTCTCCTTAATTCCTCTCATATCACGGTCTCCCTAAATCTCAAAAGCTTCATCCACACAAAACTCAACAAGGACTCATGAGATAAGTTAGTATAAATCATTGCAAAACTATCATACTCTACTGTAGCAAATCACTAAAATTATTATTAAACATTGCATACTAAATGCCTCCGCATATTTAATAGTCCTATCCTCAAATAGAATTATTAAAGAAGCAAACATATGCAAACAATGCAAACATAACAGCAATCTGCCTAAACAGGACAGTCCATAAAAAATGCAGCAAAATCCATACTTCCCTACCTCCAAAAATTATGAAATAAAATTCCCACTGTAGTAAATTTATCAGATCTTAATATGCAAAAGGTTTCAACATTTTATCACATTCTGACTTTTCTAGGGAATTATTGCAACAGCGGTAAACTTTCTGTTTTCAAACAGCAACATGTGGACTTCTAAAATAGGCATATTAAAGGCTATCAATGCCACTTTTATTGAAATAAAAGATGCAAAACATTGTTCTAAATAACATCAAGAAAATCTTAACAAAATAAATTGACGCTCCAAGAAAAACACTTTTCATGTGGTGAATAAAAATATAGCTCCAAGTAAAGTTACCGATGAACGAAGACGAAAGAGGGGATGCCTTCCGGGGCATCCCCAAGCTTAGGCTTTTGGTTGTCCTTGAATATTACCTTGGGGTGCCTTGGGAATCCCCAAGCTTAGGCTCTTGCCACTCCTTATTCCATAGTCCATCGAATCCTTACCCAAAACTTGAAAACTTCACAACACAAAACTTAACAGAAAACTCGTAAGCTCCGTTAGTACAAGAAAATAAATCACCACTTCAAGGTACTGTAATGAACTCATTCTTTATTTATATTGGTGTTAAACCTACTGTATTCCAACTTGTCTATGGTTTATAAACTCTTTTACTAGCCATAGATTCATCAAAATAAGTAAACAAGACATGAAAAACAGAATCTGTCAAAAACAGAACAGTCTGTAGTAATCTGGATCAAACGTATACTTATGGAACTCATAAAATTCTCAAATAAATTTCTGGACCTTAGGAATTTTTATATTAATCATCTTCAAAAATAATTAACTAAATATCACTCTCCAAATAAAAATGGCAGCAATTCTCATGAGCCTTAAAGTTTCTGTTTTTTACAGCATGATCAACAAGACTTTCCCCAAGTCTTCCCAAAGGTTCTACTTGGCACAAACACTAATTAAAAGCATAAAACCACATATAAACAGAGACTAGATGAATTATTTATTAATAAACAGGAACAAAAAGCAAGGAACAAAAATAAAGTTGGGTTGCCTCCCAACAAGCGCTATCGTTTAACGCCCCTAGCTAGGCATGATGGTTTCAATGATGCTCACATAAAAGATAAGAATTGAAACATAAAGAGAGCATCATGAATAATATGACTAGCACATTTAATTCTAACCCACTTCCTATGCATAGGGATTTTGTGAGCAAACAACTTATGGGAACAATAATCAACTAGCATAGGAAGGTAAAACAAGCATAACTCCAAAATTTTAAGCACATAGGGAGAAAACTTGATATTATTGCAATTACTAAAAACATATATTCCTCCTTCATAATAATTTTTAGTAGCATAATGAATGAATTAAACAAGGGTTAATTATCCTTTTGCCCTCAGTGGTGTCCATGTGCTCAGTTTTGCCCTCAGATGCAAATTGTCCTCAGTTTTGCCCCTAGTCCGTGCACAGCAACTACGACGAGGCCAAACGGCCATATTTGAGTCCATTCCGTCCGCCGGTGTTAGTAGTTGTGGGTCCGGAGCTTACACGTGGGACCACGTGGACGTGGGTCCGGAGCTGACATGTAGGCCCCTGCAACTAAATCCCCAAATCATTCTAGCTCACACCCATCCGCCCGGTCGGCTGTCGTGCGCCGCCGCCGCCGCCACCTGCGCCGCGGCCAGCACCTGCCCCGCCACCAGCTGCACGCCCTGCTCCGCCGCTACCTCCCTGCGCCTACGCTCCATGGCTCATTGTGATGCCCACCACCTTCCTGCGACGCCACGGGTGGGGCGCCCGCCACCTGCTCGACCCGCGGCGCGGCCTCCTTCCGTGCGCCCGGCCGGAGCGCTCAAAGGTGGGGGGCTGCTGGAGCTATTTGAACTAGGAGGAAGAACCCTAGGGCGAAATGGAGAGCAGCGGCGACCCCGGAGTATTTGGCGAGGCAGGCATCGGGCCGGAGATCCGCCGCGTCCACGACTGGGTTCCCGAGGGGTAAGTCTCGCCTCTTGTTTAGATTGAGCTTAGTTGTGCATTTGAACACTCGATTCGAGTAGGTTTGCCCAATTAGTGTGCTGATTGCGTCTCTGTTTTTCGCCGGTTAGGATGGAGTTGCGGTTTGCTTTCATGGTGCACATTAGAAGCGACCGGTACATGTTCGATGCAAAGGATAAGAAGAAATACCAAGGAGGTTTTGATTATCGGTTGCCAATGGCTAGTAATTGGAGTTTCAGACAATTTGGGGAGGTCATTTGTAGCCAATATCCTTGGGGTTTGCTTGATGAAGTGGTTTACAAATACTATGATGGGGGAAAGAATTGGGTGACAGTTAGTAATGATGAAGAGCTAGCTACCATGTTTGTTAGGCATAAAGAGAAAGATAATTTCCATGTGAGGCTGCAAGTTGATGTGCTTGAGCAGGCATTTGGACCTAGGATGGCGGGTGCAACATCTCGGGGAGAATCAAGTCGTCGTAATGGCATCTCTAGCCAGAACAGTTCAGTTGGTGCACGGCGACGTGATGGCTCGACAAGTGTGGGCAACAGCAGTAGGGTCCCCCTTGAAGTGGAGCCTGATGGCTACAATTCTGGGGTTGATGAAGAGAAGTTATATTCTGATGTTATTCAGAATTTACGACGGGCACCTAGGGCTGAAAACCAAGATGAGGCTCACAATGCAGTCCGTGTGGATGATGACGCGATGGATGAGGACGAAGACCTTGCAGCTGTTCAATGGGACCCTTTGAACCCTCAAATGGAAGAAGGTACAGTTTTTGCATCCATGAATGAGTGTAGAAATGCACTTGTGACATACTGCATCAAGGTAGAACGTACTTTCAAAGTTGACAAGAGCGATCAAGTACGTTACAGAGTGCACTGTCCGACTGAGGGTTGTCCATGGAGGCTGCTTGCAGCTAAAATGCGGAATAGCACTAATGTTCAGGTCAAAGTGAATCCTTTTAAGCACACATGTCAGGAATCAACCCTTAGGAAGGATACAATCAGTAGAGCCAAGTCAAGATGGGTGGCAGAAGAAGTAAAAAAGTGGGTGAAAGAAAACCAGCAAGTGGGTCCAAAGGAATTGCAGAAGAACATCAAAGATAAGTTCAAGATAGATTTACCATACATGAGGTTGTTCAATGGTAAACAACATGCTATGGATTCTATTTATGGTAACTGGCAGGAAAGTTTTCAATTGTTGTATTCATTCAAAGGTGAAGTGGAGAGGACAAGCCCAGGTAGTATTGTAGATATTGATCACCACACCGTGGAGTACACATTCAGGGGAGTGACAAAGACCAAGGAATGTTTTAGAAGGGTTTTTGTCTGCTTTGAGGCTTGTCGTCGGGGTTTTTTGGCAGGCTACAGGCCTTATTTGGCTATTGATGCCACTTTTCTCACAGGAAGGTTTAAAGGACAGTTAGTAGCAGCTTGTGCAGTTGATGCACATAGTTTTGTATTTCCAGTTGCCTATGGTGTGCTAGAGACAGAGTCTGAGGAGAGCTAGACTTGGTTTTTGCATAATCTCCGTCGGGCTATTGTACATCCCAATGGGTTGGTCATTCATACAGATGCCTGCAAAGGTTTAGAAGTGGCCGTGGACAATGTGTTCCCTGGAGTAGAGCATAGGGAATGCATGCGTCACCTTGCTGCAAATTTCATGAAGAAATTCAAAGGAAAGGTGTATACCGACAATTTATGGCCAGCATCTTTGACATGCAGTGTGAAGAAGCACAACTACCACTTGAGGCAGTTATACATGAATCCCAAAGTGAAAGAATACTTGGAAACACACCACTCCAAGTTATGGGCTAGAAGCCAATTCAGTGAAGTGAGCAAAGTTGACTATGTGCACAATAATCTAGCAGAGTCTTTCAACTCAACGATCCGGAAACTAAAGGGTCATTATGTGGTGGATTTGCTTGACAGAATAAGGATAGAATACATGCAGAAATTTCATTATCGTGCAGGAATAGCCGAGGCAAAATTCATGGGCCACATTATCATCCCTGTCGTGATGAATGAACTGAAGCAGAAGACAACAGGCTTGGAAATGAACATGACGCTTTGCTCGGGTACCACAGCAGAGATATCATATTTGGATAAAGAGAAGAGGGAATGGAGATATCCAGTGGATTTAGAAGCTAGAACTTGCAGTTGTAGGCAATGGCAGATAACTGGGTTGCCATGCATTCATGCCTTGTTTTTCATCACTTCTCTCCCAGGTCCAGCAGGGAACATACAGCAGTATGTGCATGATTACTACTCTGTTGCAAGGTTCAAAGCCACATATGCTTATGCCTTGCCTGCTATGGAGGGAAAACAACAATGGGACATGGTGGACCCTGGATTCAAGCTTTGCGCTCCAGTTCTGAAGAGAGCAGCAGGTAGACCAAGGAAGAGTCGAATAAGACCTCGCAGCGAAGGAGCTGGACTTGGAGCGAGGAAGCGTAAGTGCACAAGATGTGGTGGGTCTGGTCATTTCGGTAAGTATTGTGATAACACAGTAGATCCAGCATTCGGAGAGAGTTTCGATGAAAATGTTGGTCAGCAGCCGGTTGCCTCAACAGATGATGAAAATGTTGGTCAACAGCCGGTTGCCTCAACAGATGATGAAAATGATGGTCAACAGCCGGATTCAAGTGAGGCTCCAAATGGTAATCCAAGTGAGGCTCTAAATGGTGATCATGGTGATCCAAGTGAGGCTCCAAATGATGATCCAAGTGAGGCTCCAAATGGTGACCAACCTTCTGTTGTTGTGAGTTCTGCTAGGTATGTAAATCTTGCAAGGGTCAAATACTACTGTACATCTATCACTTGACACGATCTCATTACCGTTTATGTTTGGACCCTTTATGTTTTGCACAGCTCTATGGTAGGTTTGAAGAAGACGCGCAAGGTACCGACAACCAAGAGAAGAAGAGAAGAAACAATGAGCACAAGGTGCACGAGGAGCAAAGTGATGACAAGAAGCTCAAGGAACAGACAGAAGCCCCAACGCTATCTATGAACAATTATGAAACATTATGAATAAGGAATGATGTTGTATTATGAAACATTTATCACTTGACATGTTGTATTTCTGTTGGA
Source organism: Triticum aestivum (assembly GCF_018294505.1). Classification (NCBI taxonomy): domain Eukaryota; kingdom Viridiplantae; phylum Streptophyta; class Magnoliopsida; order Poales; family Poaceae; genus Triticum; species Triticum aestivum. Next base: position 74,221,542 of record NC_057794.1, on the reverse strand, counting down.
TGATGTTGGACCTATGTTAGAAGTATGTTTGACATGATGTTTAAATATATGTTGGATGATGTTTGAATGAGCACATGGTTTTTCCTTTTTTTGATTTTTTTGAATTTTATTTTGCTCATTTAAATTCTGGTCAAACCTAACTTTGACCAAGATTTAAGCAAGTCTAAAACATCAAAATGAAAAACTAAGCCTGGATACTTCTTAGTCAATCCAAAATGAAGTTGTGGTGAGGTTTTTGAAATTTTCATGAAAAATGTGCTAAAAAGAGGGGTCCAAAGGTAGGGTAAACGGCCTCATTTCTAAGCAAGGTTTTTTTCGACCTTATCTAAATCAGTCAAATAACTTTCCTACACATATATTCTATATGTACAGACTATGTGCGCTGGTTTTTCCATTTTTTGATTTTTTTTAAATTTGTTTTGCTCATTTGAATTCTGGTCAAACTTAACTTTGACCAAGATTTAAACAAGTGTAAAACATCAAAATGAAAAACTAAGCCTGGATCCTTCTTAGTCACTCCAAAATGAAGCTGTGGTGAGTTTTTTGAAATTTTCATGTTCATTTCCCCAAAACACTTCTCTTCACTTCATACAAGAGAGTTTGAGATACTCGAGATATCATACAATACACATGAACTTATCATTTAAATGTATGTAAAGCTTGTTTATCAACTTAAATCGTTAGTATATGACATAAGAAGACTATGTGCACAGGTTTTTCATTTTTCTGATTTTTATTTAATTTATTATGCTCATTTGAAATCTGGTCAAACATAGCTTTGACTGCTCCAAACCCCTCCCAAACCCCGCTAACCCTAGCGCTGAATAAGGACCGTTCATCTAACCCTAGCGGTGATCAAGGGTCGTCGATCTAACCCTTCTAGAAGGAATCTGCGGGGAGGAGGGGGGCGATCCGCGAGATGCAATCTGATTGGCTGGGAGATTGTTTTTTTAACAAATATCGGGCGCGCTGGATGGACCATTGGGCCGTCTCGTTGTCTGGGCCTGAGACTGCAGTAAATAGCCCGTCTCAGCCTTTCCAGGCCTTGCATGCATGGAGGCGGCTACGTGGGTTTGCGCATGCGCGGGAGGCGGCGACGTGCATGCATGCGAGTGAGGCGAGCGAGGCGCGCTAGGCGAGCTAGGCTAGCGAGGCGAGCTAGGTGGTTCAGGGCAGTGGTTCAGGGCAGCGGTTCACATGCACTGCCCGGTCAAAGATGCATCGTTTTCGTGCAAAAATTTAAGTGTGCAAAACGTTACGGATACACACATGCGTCCGGATTCACACACGCACCGTTCTCATCCTTTCTCTCTTCCTCTCCCACCCACAGGCCTATAAATGGGGTGCCTCTCTTCCTCTCCCACCCACAAGCCAGATCCGATCCTCTCCAACTTCAAACACCCAAGCGACCGAGCCCTCCCCAAGCGAGACCAAGTGAAGAAGATGCAGTTCAACGGGCCGACCTTCAGCCGTCCGCCTGTGGTGCCGGAGCTGCGCTACCCACCGGGCGTGCTCGTGGAGAGGGAGCTCCGTGTGTGGGCTATTTCAAGGTGGAGGGGTTCCGTCGAACTCACCCGCGCCTTCCTCAGAGCCGGCTATGCCCACCTCCCACGGGGCTCGCCGAGGATGTTCACCCTCAACGAGGTTCGTGACCGCGGCGGCATCCTCCTACTGCTCACGGTCACCTTCACCAACCCATTTGACGCGCGCGAGCTCCTCGGCCAAGTCTTTTGGTGCGGCTGCGAGGCCATCTTCTTCACCGTCTACAACATCTACACCAACTACGAGCGCATCTTCCCCGCTCCAGGCCAGATGCACTCCCTTCCCTACGAGGAGGAGGAGGAGGTGTGAAGATGAAGACGGTGTTGAAGGGGCGCGCGCGGCCAAGGTGGAAGAAGGAGGTCAAGATGAAGATGTTCAAGCCCGGAGTCAAGCTCGTCATGTTTGGTTTTTTATTTTGTTGCTTTTCTATGTCGTGTCGTGTCGTGTCATGTTTCATCATGTGTCCGTGAACTATCCGTGAACTTATCTAAGTTATTGTAATGGTACGGTGTGTTCCATCTTATTATGTGTGTTAAAAAATGTCCGTGCCCAAACTTATCATTTCTTCCCTAAACAAGTCATGAATTTCGAGAACTTGTGGTTTTCGGAGGGGGTGAGAAGCCCTATGTTTCATTCAAACAAAAAGTCATGAACTAACATGCAAATTTATTCCCTTTAAATCCTAAACCAAGTGCCACTCTAACCCTAAACCAAGTGCCACTCTGACCAAAATCATGTGGTAGTGCAACATACATTTTCAACCTTCCAACCCTCCAAAATTTAAGTGCAAAACAAAGGAAAACCACTCTCACGCGTGTGCAACATTCACGGTCTCACTATTTTTTTTTAAAAAAAATTCACAGTCTCACTATGTATACCTTCTTTCCCTACCCATGTCAAAGTCTTGCCATCTGTCCTAGCGGTTACCAGCATAGCCCTAAACACCACAAACCCACGCGGTCCTGGGTTCGAGTCCCCAGGCGCACCAATTTTTTGTGCATTTTCCACCCTTCATTTTTTAGACATATTATGTTTTTCTCAATGTAATGCCCTTAAAAAATGTTCATTTATTTTGGCACCTGGCGTAAACCTCTACCAGAGCTAAGGCACATTTTTCATGACATTTTGGTCTTTCATTTAAATCATGGCGTATTTGAATTGGATTAATTAACAGCTCCAAAAAATTTCTAACATTAATTGTTTGGCTCCGGAATAATTCAATTAGCTTCCACAAAAAGTTTCAGCATTATGATTTACTGCCTAAATTAAATCAGAATAGAAAACAGAAAAATACGCAAGAAAACCCCTGAATGGGCCTAATTGGATGCAGTTGGCCCATTAGTCTAGCCTGCACTTGGCTCTACGCTCTGAATTTGGCCCAAGAGCAACCTTTTTTTGGACAGAAAGGCAGAGCAGAGAGCTGCATTTCATTGATCAAAAGTTTTTGAATTCCTAATTTCTTCTCTTTTTTTCCAACATATTTAAATGTTGGTCACTTCTTCTCTTTTTGTTTCAACATTTAAACAACTTTAACCAACATTTAAACTAGGTGAATTTCTCAAACAATTTCAAGATTACAAATTCCTTCATAATTCATGCCTTTCCATACATTTTCAACATTACAACCAGTGCGATTACCATACCTACAAATGCCCAAAAGTATTTGCAAATGGGTATTGGTAGTGCTTGATCTTCAAGCTTCCTAACCTTCTTCTTCAACATCCTAAGCTCAATAGCTAGCTCTCTGTCAGTGCGTGCTTCGCCATCCATCTCTTCTTCCGGAGCTCGTGGTGTGGCCACTGCCGTTCGTGGCAACATGCGCAACCATTCTTCATGCTCTTCTTGCAGTTCATTCATCAGAGTCTTGGCCAGAGCATCGACCCAAAGAAAGAAGCATGTCACCTGCATGAACACTAAACAGATCAACCCATTGCTCAAACATCCCGACGACGAAAATGGTGCCATTGCCCCGATTCTTACCCCATTCTCGTTGCACACGTAGAACGGACGATTCTGGTTCCTCGGTGTTTGAGAAACCCTTCGATCAACGCCCGCCCGGCACCGCGGACAGACGAAGACAGGCATGTCCACACGCGCCCGGCTCTGCATCCGCGAGGTGGCGCGGGAGCTTGAGGAAGACATGGATCTCGGAGCCGAAGGGGATCTCAACGCCGCCGCGCCCTCCACTGCCAGCTTCCCACCGCCGCGCCCTCCACAGCTAGCTTCCCGCCGCCGTGCTCTCTCTCTCGCCGTGGTCACCGCCGTGCTCTCTGTCGCCGTGGTCACCACCGCTGTCGCCCGCTTATATAGCACACCCGCCAACGGCTCTCTGCTCAACGGCTCTTTGCTGGGTCCCACAAGCCACGCGTGCAACGGTCTGAATAAAATTGGCCGTTTCTGCCACCTGGTCCCACCTGTAAGGGCCGAGTCAAAAGGTTGACCTGACGGAGACGGCAGAGTTCACGAAACGAGTCGGTGCGCACGGACTAGGGGCAAAACTGAGCACAATTCGCATCTGAGGGCAAAACTGAGCAGATGGACACCACTGAGGGCAAAAGGATAATTAACCCATTAAACAATATAACCAGCACCTAAAGCATTCTTTTCATGATCTATAAGCATAGAAATTTTATTACTCTCCACACAACAAAATTCTTCTGCTGGTTGTCGGCCCGGAGCTGCTGCTGCCGGTCGTCCGCCCGGATCTGCTGCTTCAGGCGATGTCCACATCGCCGTTACCCTCCCGCTCCTCTTCCTCCTCAGCATCAACGGCGGGGGTGCTGGGAGGGGGAGGGGCAGATGGGCCCTTCTTCGAGCCGTACAACCATCGCAGAGCAGAGCAGGAAGCTCGTCTCCGAGGTGAGGATTTACCGCAGCCGCTGTAGTTAAATGCATCTAGTTCATCCTCTGTAGTCTGTATTCTGCTCTTCTCACCTCACCTTCAGTTAAATGCATCTGGTCATGGATATGATTCAGAGCATCAGATTCACAAGCATGATGGATGGAGGGATCTGTCAAATGGTGCGGCTCCTTGTGCTACAACGACAGTGACATGCCGGCCTCCCACACGCACATAGCATGCACTGATTGACACCTCAGTAATCAAATGCAGGGGAGTAGCTAGCTTTGCTTGTATGTGTGTGTACTAAGATGAGGCAGTTATCAAATTAAGTGTCTTCTGAAAGCAACAAATATGATGATGATACAGTACAAACTTGTAAGTCACATCAAACTCTGCTTCTGCAAAAAAGAAAAACAACTCTACCTCTGTTTCGGAGAAATAAAAGTGAAGGAGAAAGATTGTGTGTGTGTGGATGAAAATCAAGCAAAGACAAATGATGTCCAGGCCACTTTAGTGTTCACCACTTGATCCTCTCCACCTAATTTGCCTTGCAGATTAACAGATGTGGTGGAGTATATCTTCTGGAATGGGTATGAACCGTCCAAAGTTCAGGTAATCTACTTACTGCAGATGGAGTAGTTGCCCTTTTACTCAACTGAATGAAATACTCCATAATTTAAATATCTTGTGCTAAATATGCGATCTCGTTAGAAATTCTCCATAATTTAACCCAACCGAAAGAGTTGATCGACATGAATTTTTCTGGAGTAGTTCGCCAACAGTACATTGAATAAAAGTTCAGTTAAGCAAGCATGATACTCCTATTTTTGGAGTAAAAATTCAGTAAAGAGCTTGGCATCTCAGTTTGCATCTAGGAGTACATCTGAAACTTCCTATGAGTGTATATTCTTTGCTGCAGAGAATATATACTCCTATCAAACAAGTAAAGAATATACTCCTAGTTGGAGTGTTTTGCAACTTGCTAGGAGTACTGGGGTATCAATCTATCTATAGCAAGTGATTCAGTTCTCTTCTTTTCCAACCATAAATACTGGAGTATATATTCCAATATACAGCAAGTAGTCCAAGTATAAGCTGGGGTATATAGCAATATATAGCACAATATAGTCTGTGGCAACAATAATTATAGACCTCAAGTTCACACATAAACACATACTCCTTTGCTTGTAAGCACGGAATACACAAGTACTACAACAAACTGGAGTAGAATACACAACAAATACACACAGATTACACAACAAACTGGAGTAGGATCAGCGTCCAAGCATCTCTAGTGCCATTGCATACACTTCGGGAGGAACTGAGATCCTGGGCGGTAGCAGTTGTAGCCTTTCTAGCCTATCCTTGTTCATGTGCGGGATTTTGTATTTATTGGCTCCACCATTCTTCATTACTTCAACCATGCAAGTCTGCAGAGTTATGAATACTCTGTTAAGTTTTGAAACTTCATATCCATCGAACTCCTCTTGAACACCTTTAATCAGCTCTGGAATAGTTTTCGGACTTTTGCAGTCTGTTAGCGACTGAATCGAGCTGAAGAACCCAAGGTCCAGGGCGTTCATGTCCGGAGAATTTGGAGGCTGATACATTATTCTGATGTCCAGGCCACTTTCGTCCACAGCTTCTGCGAATGCTTGATAATTAGGTAGGATATGTGTTCTCGCGTTATCTTGCTGGATAAAAATGGGTTGTCCATCATCATCTGCAGGCCACAATGCTTGAATCGCTGGCACAACCTTCTGTATAATGTACTCTCTCATCACATCCCTCGTCACTATGACAGGCTTTGTTTCCAATGTCCCTTTTCCCCTGTTCTTGCTTTTTTTTGCTGCTGCAGTCACTCTCACGAATGGCCATACCCCAATTTTTCCAGAGAATGTCATGTTCCCATCTTCATCAAACCGTGGTCTTGCTACCGCTGTGAGAAACATCACTTTTCCAATCGAGTTTTTGACAGGTCTTTCCGGGTCCTCTTCGTCAGGCAGCAGATAGTAGTTCCTATTTCTCTTGGTCATGGAGAACCATTTTTCGTCGATGTGAACAATATTATGCATACTCCTGAAACTTGGGCTTACATCTCCTAATGTTGCCTCATCTATCATAGAGAGGCAAAAATCCACCCTATCTCTCTTATTTTTCTCTGTCAGTACCGGCTTTACCCTGTTGGAGTGTCTCCTTATCTTATTCAACTTGAACTTCTTGTATAGTGTAGTAGGGCTTACACCTAGTGCCTTGGCTAGAGATCGAATAGTTGACCTCTTGTTTAAGGGAATTGTCGGAATGAGAGATAGGATATCATCATAAGATTTTCTTCCACAATTTTCCTTTCTTTTGTTTGAAACATCCACCTCCTGACCAAGGCCTTTCTGTTTCATTGCTGTCTCCCATATTCTTTGAATAACTCGAACATGTGCTCCAAATATTGCAGCCACGTCCTTCTTATCAGTTCTCTTGAACTTGCCTCCTCTACTCTTATGGAGGGTTTCCAAGGACATGTAAGCGGCATATCTCTGTGCATCAGTGAGCCAATTCCTTTGCCTTTGTACTCCTACAATAGCAATAGAATAATTAAATTAATTATTGCAAGAATATTAAAAATTGGTTGCTGGAAATATAAACAAGAGGTCAACAATAGCAACAGCAATTCCATAGGATAGGAGTATTGCTTGCTTTGCTTGCTGTAAATATAAACATAAATGTTGCTTGCTGAAAATATAAATGTAAACTAAACTTGTAAATATAAACTAAAGTGTTCAGTTCCGTATACCTCAAAACTTGTAAATATAAATAGATTATAAACTAAACTTAACTTGCAGCAATTTCTTTTCCATTCGTAGCTGTCAGGGTATATGCCTATTTACACACACATACATGCTGTCAGAGTATATGTTTATTTACACACACATACATGGAGTTTGTTCAGTTTGCCTATAAGCAAATGAGACAAAAACTGAAAATGTCCCTACAATTAATGTCCAGGAGACCTCTGTTGCTTGTTGAAAATGTAAATGTTGCTTGTTGAATAACCTATGAACAAAATGAAGCTTCCTCATATGCACTATTCAATCTTAGCAATCCCTTCTCTGTTACTTCCGAGGCATAATTTGATGCAAGATTAGAAGAAATTATACCTGAATTTTGACCAGCATTGTTGCTTTCTTCTTCAGGTTCTTCGTTGCCTTCTTCAGGTGGAGTGAAATTGAGATCTGGGACTACCATGCTTGAAATTGGGCCAACGAGTTGTTGCTGTTGATGTTGAGGATCTGCTTCTTCCTTGTTGTTGAAGATCTGCTGATGTTGTTGGTGAGGAGCTGGACCATCAAAGGTGCTGGACGAGGAGCTGGGCCGGCTTTTGGCGAGAAGCCAACAAGGATCACCGAGCCTGGAGGTTGTGGAATACGCAGATCCTGGGCAAGGAGCAGCGAGGTGTTGGGCGAGGAGTTATGCCGGCTTCCGAGCTCAACTTCTCCTGGCCTTCTCCCCTGGCTCCCCTGGCTCAGGGCTAGCTGCACCTTGCCGACGACGCGGGGAAGAAGGGAGGCAGTGCTGGCGAGGTGCGCTGGGGCTGGTGTCCGGCGGCCGGCGAGGTGTGGTCCTGGGGCCGGCGGTGACCAGGAATCTGGGTGGCGATGAGGACGAGATCCTGGGCGGCGATGAGCGGGAGATCCTGGGCGGAGAAGTTGGGCGCCAGGTGAGCAGCGAAGAGATCTTGGGCGTGAGGTGGGCAGCGACGTGCTGGGCGAGGAGAAGCCGGGTGCGAGGTGGGCGACGACGCACTGGGCGAGGAGAAGCCGGGCGCGAGGTGGGCAACGATGCGCTGGGCGAGGCGATTCCGATATTTTTTGAATTTCAATTGATCGATTGGAAGGGGTATTGTTGTCCATTACCCTTTTTTGGGGCTGTCGGAAATTTTCTTCCGCGCCTTACAAAAGTGAATGGAGGGAGTATTATTCTTTAAAGCATACGTGTCATCACAATAATCATCATAGATAGGAGGCATGCTTTCATCATAATAAATTTGCTCATCAAAACTTGGGGGACAAAAAATATCATCTTCATCAAACATAGCTTCCCCAAGCTTGTGGCTTTGCATATCATTAGCATCATGGATATTCAAGGAATTCATACTAACAACATTGCAATCATGCTCATCATTCAAATATTTAGTGCCAAACATTTTATAGATTTCTTCTTCTAGCACTTGAGCACAATTATCCTTTCCATCATACTCAGGAAAGATATTAAAAAGGTGAAGCGTATGAGACAAACTCAATTCCATTTTTATAGTTTTCTTTTATAAACTAAACTAGTGATAAAACAAGAAACTAAAAGACTCGATTGCAAGATCTAAAGATATACCTTCAAGCACTCACCTCCCCGGCAACGGCGCCAGAAATTTTCTGGCGCTTGATGTCTACTACACAACCTTCTTCTTGTAGACGTTGTTGGGCCTCCAAGTGCAGAGGTTTGTATGAAGTAGCAAATTTCCCTCAAGTGGATGACCTAAGGTATATCAATCCGTAGGAGGCGTAGGATGAAGATGGTCTCTCTCAAGCAACGCTGCAACCAAATAACAAAGAGTCTCTTGTGTCCCCAACACACCCAGTACAATGGTAAATTGTATAGGTGCACTAGTTCGGCGAAGAGATGGTGATACAAGTGGTATATGGATGGTAGATAAAGGTTTTTGTAATCTGAAAATATAAAAACAGCAATGTTACGAATGATAAAAGTGAGCGTAAACGGTATTGCAATGTGTTGAAACAAGGCCTAGGGTTCATACTTTCACTAGTGCAAGTCCTCTCAACAATAATAACATAATTGGATCACATGACTATCCCTCAACATGGAACAAAGAGTCACTCCAAAGTCACTAATAGCGGAGAACAAACGAAGAGATTATGGTAGGGTACGAAACCACCTCAAAGTTATTCTTTCCAATCAATCCGTTGGGCTATTCCTATAAGTGTCACAAACAGCCCTAGAGTTCGTACTAGAATAACACCTTAAGACACAAATCAACCAAAACCCTAATGTCACCTAGATACTCCAATGTCACCTCAAGTATCCATGGGTATGATTATACGATATGCATCACACAATCTCAGATTCATCTATTCAACCAACACATAGAACCTCAAAGAGTGCCCCAAAGTTCTACCGGAGAATCACGACGAAAACGTGTGCCAACCCCTATGCATAGGTTCATGGGAGGAACCCGCAAGTTGATCACCAAAACATACATCAAGTGAATCACGTGGTATCCCATTGTCACCACAGATACGCACGGCAAGACATACATCAAGTGTTCTCAAATCTTTAAAGACTCAATTCGATAAGATAACTTCAAAGGGGAAACTCAATTCATTACAAGAGAGAAGAGCGGGAGGAGAAACATAAGATCCAACTATAATAGCAAAGCTCGCGATACATCAAGATCGTGCCAAATCAAGAACACGAGAGAGAGAGAGAGATCAAACACATAGCTACTGATACATACCCTCAGCCCCGAGAGAGAACTACTCCCTCCTCGGCATGGAGAGCACCCGGATGATGAAGATGGCCACCGGAGAAGGATTCCCCCTCCGACAGGGTGCCGGAACGGGTCTAGATTGGCTTTCGGTGGCTACGGAGGCTTCTGGCATCGGAACTCCCGATCTATTGTGCTCCTCGATGTTTTTAGGGTATATGGAGATATATAGGCGGAAGAAATACGTCAGGGGGGCACGAGGGGCCCACAAGGGTGGAGGGCGCGCCCCCTACCTCGTGGCCTCCTCGAAGCTTCCCTTATGTGTACTCCAAGTCTCCCGGGTTGCTTTCCTTCCAAAAATAAGTTCCGTGAAGTTACATGTCAATTGGACTCCGTTTGATTTTCCTTTTCTGCGATACTCTAAACCAAGGAAAAAAACAGAAACTGGCACAGGGCTCTGGGTTAATAGGTTAGTCCCAAAAATGGTATAGAAGTGTATAATAAAGCCCATAAACATCCAAAACAGAGGATAATATAGCATGAGGCAATCAAAAATTATAGATACGTTGGAGACGTATCAGATGCTCTTTGTATGTGAGATCATCTTGAACTTCGATCAATTCCGGATCCACTTCACGTTCCAGGTCCTTGAAGCAACGATGAAGTTGCGGCACGTGGAAGACGTGATGGACGTGAGAGAACTGAGGTGGCAACTCCAGTTGATAAGCCACCAGTCCATGATGGGCGAGAATACGGAAGGGACCAATGTAGCGAGGAGCTAGCTTGCCCTTGATTCCGAACTGATGAGTGCCTCTCAAAGGAGTGACACGCAAATAAGCTTGTTCACCAGGTTGATATGTTGAACCCCAATGTTTCCGGTCATAGTTGCTCTTCTGACGGGACTGGGCCGCCTTGAGATTATCCCGGACAATGCAAACCTGCTCTTCAGCTTGTTGAATAATGTCTGGACCAATGAGTGTCCGTTCCCCAGTTTCTGACCAATTCAGAGGGGTTCGACACTTACATCCATAAAGCACTTTGAAGGGTGACATATTCAAGCTGGCTTAATAGCTGTTGTTATAAGAGAACTCTACATAAGGGAGAGATTCATCCCACTTCTTGCCGAAAGAAATAACGCAAGCCCGAAGCATGTCTTCAAGAACTTGATTGACTCACTCGACTTGGCCTTGGGATTGGGGATGATAAGCAGTGCTCCAGGTAATATGAGTTCCCATTGCCTCTTGGAAACTATCCCAGAACTTTGAAGTGAAAATACTGCCATGGTCTGAACTAGTCTCCTTCGGAATGCCATGGAGTGACACAATTATGGAGATATACAAGTTTGCTAATTGACTAGCAGTGATAGTCTCCTTGACTGGCAGAAAGTGCACGACTTTTGAGAATTGGTCGATGATGACAAAGATAGCATCGTTACCCTTCTGAGACTTGGGAAGGCCAGTGACAAAGTCCATCTGAATCTTATCCCATTTCCATTCAGGAATCGGAAGTGGATGTAGAAGTCCAGCCGGTTTCTGATGTTCTGCTTTGACGCGACGACAAACGTCACATTCTTCGATATATCGAGCAATATCTTGCTTCATCTTGGACCACCAATACTTCTGACGAATGTCTAAGTACATCTTGTTACTTCCCGGATGAATGGAGAGAGGGGTGTCATGCACTTCTTTCATCACCTTCTCTATCATAAGCTCGAACCGGGGTACTACAATGCGATCTCTGAAGTACAAGGTTCCGTCTTCACCAAGTGAGAAATCTCTTGATTTCTCTAAGGCAAGATCCTTTTTCATCAGATCAACATGAGTATCTTTGGCTTGAGCAGACTTAATAGCTTTCAGAAGAGTTGGTTCCAGGAGAACGTTATTCAGAGAACCCTATGGAACTAGTTGAAGGTTCAGCTTGCATAGCTCTCCATAAAGGCGGGGTTGGGCTTTGTAGAGCATATGATTGTTGCAATAAGATTTACGGCTCAGAGCATCGGCCATGACATTAGCCTTACCAGGGGTATAGGATATACCGCAGTTGTAGTTAGCAATAGCTTCCATCCATCGCTGCCGACGGAGGTTCAGATCTGGCTGAGTAAACAAATACTTCAGACTCTGATGATCAATGAAGATCTCGCAATGATTACCAAGAAGGTACTACCGCCATAGCTTCAGTGCATAGATAACAACAGCAAGCTCGAGGTCGTGAACTGGGTAGTTCTCTTCATGAGGACGCACTTGACGGCAGGCATAAGCAATCACTCTGCGCTCTTGCATTAGGACACAACCTAATCCTTGACGTGAAGCGTCGCAATAGATGACAAAGTCCTTGCAAGAATCACGGGGAGCAAGCACTAGAGCAGATGTCATCTTCTCCTTGAGTTCCTGGAAACTTTCCTGACACTTCTCAGTCCAATCAAACTTAATGCCCTTGTGTAGTAGATTGGTCAGTGGCTTGGCGATCTTGGAAAAGTTCTCGACAAAGTGGCGATAATAGCTGGCTAGTCCGAGAAAGCTTCTGACTTGCTTGACAGTCTTCGGAGGGGTCCAATCAAGAATATCTTGCACTCGCTCTGGGTTCATGTCAATACCATCCTTGGAGATGACATGCCCAAGGTAGGTTACTTCAGGAAGCCAGAATTCGCACTTGGAATACTTGGCATAAAGTTGATGTTCTCGAAGCTTCTCTAGAACAAGTCAAAGATGTTCAGCATGTTCTTCGAATATACCAGGATATCATCCAGATAAACTATGACGAAGTTGTTGAGGTAATCCATGAATATGTAGTTCATCAGACGAGAGAATGTGGCTGGAGCATTGGTCAAGCCAAAAGACATGATGGTGTACTCGTAAGAACCATAACGAGTGACGAATGCGGTCTTTGGAATATCCTCTTCACGAACACGGATCTAGTGGTAACCCAACCTCAAGTCGAGTTTAGAGAATATCGATGAACCAGCCTGTTGATCATACAGATCATTGATCCTAGGAAGGGGATATTTGTTCTGAATTGTAGCTTGGTTGATAGGACGATAGTCTTGGACCAAACGATTCGTTCCATCCTTCTTCTTTACAAAGAGAGAAGGTGCTCCCCAAGCTGAGGAACTTGGACGAATAAATCCACTGCGAAGAGATTTATCGATTTCCTCCTTAAGTTCAAGGAGCTCATGAGGCGGCATCTTGGAGGGTCGTTTGGCAATAGGAACAGTGCCTGGTTTCAAGTCGATGACGAACTCGACAGCCCGAGCAGGAGGTATTCCTGGAAGTTCTTCTAGAAAGACGTCTAGGAAGTCGCGAACAAATGGAATCTTTTCAATTCCCTCAAGAGGTGTTGCGTTCAACGCATTCAAGACATAAAGTCGTGCTTCAGCGTTTTGAACAAGTTGAGCATGGTAGCTTACTATCTCATTGGAAGGATGTAGGAGGTGAACGACCTTGGTGGCGCAAACGATAGAAGTAGTATGCACTTTCAACCATTCCATTCCCAGAATGAGGTCAATACTGGAAGACTCTAGAATAATGGGAGAAACAAGGAATTCCAGCCCTTCAATCTCAATGGGAATGTCACGACCAATCATGGTAGTTTGACATCGGCCCGCAGGGGTGCGTACCACTATCGGGGTGTTCATGGGCTCGCATCGAATGTCGTGTGTGTATGCAAACTTTTTTGACATAAATGAATGTGATGCTCCTGAATCGAATAAAACAAAAGCCGGTATTGAATTAACGAGAAGAGTACCCATCACATTGGCAGGCTGGTCTTGAGCTTCATTCAGATCAATGTTGTTAGCCTGCCATGACCATAAGGTCGGGCATTATTGTTGCGGGGTTGATTGTTACCATGACCCGTAGCAGGAAGAGACAGTTAGTTCTGATTCTGAGGACAGTTCCTGGAGCGGTGACCTGGAAGGCCACACTTGAAGCATATACCATCATTGGGGTTGGGATCAGGAGCTTGGGGTGGTACAGCTTGAAGAGGCTACCTCTGCGGTGGAGGAGGCAGACGAGGTGCAACATAGGACTGTCTTGGTGCCGGTGCAGTTGGGCGGTACATGTTGTGGGGGATCCATATCCGACGCTTCTGCGCTGATGGACCTGAAGATGAGCCACTGTCACGGTTGCACCTGAGGGATCCCTGGTGTTCCTAAAGACCAGTCTCAACATGAATAGCCTTGTTCACTAAGGTGGCGAAGTCGGCAAAGTCATGAACGAGAAGTGCTAGCTTGATATCAGGGTGAAGTCCATCATGGAACTTTTCTTGCCTATGAGCATCAGTTGCAATGTCTTCTTTAGCATAACGAGACATATCCAGAAATTCCCGCTGATAAGCATCTACAGTATTGTTGCCTTGGGTGAGGTTGCGGAACTCTCGCTTCTTCCTCTCCATGATTCCCTAAGGAATGAAGCGGGCACGAAAAGCATCTTGGAAATCCGGCCAAGTGATGAACGTTCCCGCGGGTAGGGTACGTCTGTGGCAGTCCCACCATTGAGCAGCGGGACACTTCAGAAAGAATGATGCAAAGGCGACTTAGCTAGCAGGGGCCACACTAGCAGACTCCATTTCATACGTGATGTCACGGAGCCAGTCATCAGCATCAAGGGGCTGAGTTGAGCTGCGGTAGATGGTTGGGTTGAGACGCAAGAAGTCCTGCAGAGTTACTGGGGCTGGCTGTTGATTCATATTCGGACGAGGAAACTGAGCCATCATTCCTTCCATGAACTAGCGATTCAGCTCAAATTGTTGTATCATTCCGGCAAAGAATTCGGGCGGTGGTGGATCGCTGGCACCACGGCCACGACTAGCGGGTCTAACCATCCTGCTAACATGTAACAAGGGGTAGTTCAGCATTGAGCATTTGCAAAGACAAGGATCATTCAGGATGAAACATGCATAATGAAAGAGGTACGATGGATACCACTTCGTAGTCAACACGACAATGTGTGTACTATTCAGAATACTATTCTAAGAACTATGGCTTATCCAACTTTGGGGTGAACATGGTCACGGGATCCTAATGTGAGAGTTAGTAAATTCGTTTAACCCGAATGGAAGAGAGATCAGAATCCAAGAGTAAAGATCGAGGAGTAAAAGATCCTAATACCACCCAACAGCAACGTGGGCCCGTAAGACACACAGCCATGTTAGTAAAAGTTTTTTTGTGACTAGACTCAACTTCGGCCAAGGAGTTGGAAAGGGGGCTACCTACAGGCAGTCGGCTCTGATACCAACTTGTGACGCCCCCGATTTGACTGTACACTAATCATACATGCAATTGTGTACGATCAAGATCAAGGACTCACGGGAAGTTATCATGACACAACTCTAGACACAAATTAAAATAATACAAGCTTTTTATCACAAGCCAGGGGCCTCGAGGGCTCAAATACATAAGCTCGAATACACAAGATTTAGCGTAAGCAACAATATCTGAGTATAGACATAGGTTAAACAAGTTTGCCTTAAGAAGGCTAGCACAAAAGCATCTACGATCGAAAAGGCAAGGCCTCCTGCCTGGGAGCCTCCTAACTACTCCAGGTCGTCAGCGACCGTCACGTAGTAGTAGGCACCCTCGGGGTAGTAGTAGTCATCACTGGTGTCATCTGGCTCCTGGGACCCGTCATCTGGTCGCAACAATCCGGTATGGGGGAAAAGAGGTAGCAAAGCAGACGTGAGTACTCATCCAAAGTACTCTCAAGACTTACATCATATCTAAATTAAGTATGCATCTGTATCAAAGGAAATGGGTTGTATCTGTGGACTAAACTGCAGAATGCCAGAAGAGAAGGGGAAAGCCTAGCCTATCAAAGACTAGCATCTTTAAGCATCTTGCAGCATATATAAGAGTACAGAACAACATAATGTAAAATAGTAGTAGTGTTATCAACCTCGGCTAGAGATCCTTTCTTGACTCCCTGGGAGAAAGCAATCCCAAGGCCATAATATCTAGTTATCACCTCAAGTATCTAGTTCTAATTGTATCGAACGGTATACAACTCCAAGTGTCCGTTACCGTAGGACAGGCTATCGATAGATGTTTTCTTCCTTGCAGGGGTGCACCAACTTACCCACCACGCTCGATTAACTCCGGCCGGACACACTTTACTGGGTCATGCCCGGCCTCGGCCAAACAATACGCCGCAACCCGACCTAGGCTTAATAGAGAGGTCAGCACGCCGGACTAAGCCTATGCCCCCAGGGTTCATGGGCCATCTCCCAGGAACTCCTGCACGTTGCATACACGGCCGGTGAGCGGACCTAGCTACCTCCTTAAACAATGTAGGAGCTTACGCAGTCCAGCCCGGCGTGCGCCGCTCAGTCACTGACATCGATTAAGCTTCGGTTGATGCATACTACACAGAACGCCCATACAATGCCCACGTGATGGTTAGTGCTATTAGGCCAGAGGCCCCTCGGATCAAATATCCAAACCGTTAGTGCGTTTGTAGTGCGGTCACGAGCAAAAGACTCACGAAAGATGTGACCCGGTTGCCCCATCTCGAGTACTTGCGACAAGGGCTAAGAATGCCCGACCATGCCTCGTGTTCAACTCTCGGGTACCCTATAGGTCAACCCGTCTCCACATCACTCACGGGTACCCCTCGGGGTTGACCCGCCTTTCCAAGTAACAGCTGTAAAGTCCAAGTATCCGTGTGTCCAAACATCAAGGGGAAAACCCGAGGAATCACCCCCGGTGAATTCCACTCGATGTAATCATCAAGGTGAACGTAAGAGGATCCACCCTCGAGGTTCACACTTGAGGGGTTCCACGACAAAGCCGTATTGAAAGTGGTTAAGGAGGAAATCATCCTCGATGACTGAGGGAGTCCTGGATTAGGGGGTCCTCAGACACCCGGACTATATACTTTGGACGGACTATTGGACTATGAAGATACAAGATTGAAGACTTCGTCCCGTGTCCGGGTGGGACTCTCCTTTGCGTGGAAGGCAAGCTTGGCAATTCAGATATGTAGATCTCCTCCCTTGTAACCGACTCTGTGTAACCTTAGCCCCCTCCGGTGTCTATATAAACTGGAGGTTTTAGTCCGTAGGACAGAACAATAATCATAATCATAGGCTAGCTTCTAGGGTTTAGCCTCTACGATCTCGTGGTAGATCAACTCTTGTAATACTCATATCATCAATATCAATCAAGCAGGAAGTAGGGTATTACCTCCATCGAGAGGGCCCGAACCTGGGTAAACATTGTGTCCCCCGCCTCCCACTACCATCAGTCTTAGACGCACCGTTTGGGACCCCCTACCTGAGATCTGCCGATTTTGACACCGAGATTGGTGCTTTCATTGAGAGTTCCAATGTGCCTTCACGTAAAGACTTGATGGCTCCTTCGATCATCGGCAACTATGCAATCCAGGGTGAGGTTTTTCTCCCCGGACAGATCTTCGTATTCGGCGGCTTCGTACTGTGAGCCAACTCGCTTAGCCATCTAGAGCAGATCGATAGCTACGCCCCTGGCCATCAGGTCAGACTTGGAAGCTTGAACTACACTGCCGATATCCGCGGAGACTTGATCTTCGACGGATTCGAGCTTGTGTCAGGCGCGCCGCACAGTCACGACGAGCATGACTTAGCTCTGCCATCGGACGGTGTTTGGGATATCGCACCTGCGGTTACTCCGGCCCTCAATCCGGAGCAGATCGTGCCATCCGAGGACGGGTGGATGGACCCCGCCACGGAGGCTGCACACTCAGCGGCGATAGAGCCGAATACTGACTTCACCTCCTATGAGACCTATGTTATGGACCCTTGGATTCGTCCCCAGCCACAGGCTCCGAACCGCCTACATCCGTGCCTATCCAATATGATTGGGCACCGATCATGGATTTTACATGCGCGGATATTTTTCAGCAATCGCCCTTGGGCGATGTGCTAGATTCATTGAGGACTCTCTCCTTGTCAGGAGACCCTCGACCGAACTATGTCCGGCTCGAGTGGGAAGCGGACGACGAAGGAATTCGTTCCCCACCAACCACCCACTTAATAGCCACTGTCGACGACTTAACCGACATGCTTGATTTCGGCTCTGAAAACATCGACGGTATGGACGACGATGCAGGAGAAGAACAGGAACCACCGCCCACGGGGCGCTGGAAAGCCACCTCATCATATGATATATACATGGTGGACACCCCCAAAGAAAGCAATGGCAATAAGGCAACGGAGGATAATCCCCTCGAGAAGCAATCTAAGCACCAGCGTCATCGACGCCGCTCTAAGCCCCGCCATAGCAAAAGCAGCGATACCTGCACAAGAGACAATAACGCTACGGACAGTGCCAAAGACGAAGACAATCCCCTCCAGCCAGGCTTCGAGCGGGAGGATGGTAAAGCGAGCCCTAAGGAACAGGCGACAGACGGAGAATCAAGGGATGACAACTACATGCCCCTCTCTGGAGGCGAGGTGAGCCTCAGCGATGAAGAATTCATCGTGCCTGAGGATCCCGTCGAGCAGGAGCGCTTCAAGCGCCGGCTTATAGCCACAGCAAAAAACCTGGAGAAAAAGCAGCAGTAGCTTCAAGCTGATCAAGATCTGCTAGCAGATAGATGGACCGAGGTCCTGGCAGCCGAGGAATATGAACCCGAGCGCCCAACCAAAAGTTACCCAAAGCGCAGGTTGCTATCCCAACTCGAGGAGGAAGCATTAAAGCCTACACTACCAGCGTATGATGCGGATGACCGGCCACCTCGTGGCCGAGACAAAGCGCCATATCAGCCCAAAGTCCAGCCCGCACCCCGTCGCCAGTCAAACAAAAACACCAAGGCCTGGGGCTACACGCAGGACCTGCGAGACGTATTGGAAAACAAAACAAAGCAGGACATACAAGATCGATCTACAGATCACGGGGGTGCGCCCCAACGCGTGACGATGACCATCACGCCGGATATACTAAAAGAAAACCGGCCAGGCCGAATACAGCAGACAAGACTCGTATGAACTGCGTCGCGATATAGCCCGGCACAGAGGCACCGCACACCCCCTATGCTTCACTGACGAAGTAATGGATCACAAATTCCCAGAAGGGTTTAAACCCGTAAACATTGAATCATATGATGGCACAACAGACCCCGCGGTATGGATTGAAGATTTCCTTCTCCACATCCACATGGCCCGCGGTGATGATCTACATGCCATCAAGTACCTCCCACTAAAACTCAAAGGACAGGCTCGGCATTGGCTGAATAGCCTGCCGGCAAACTCCATTGGCAGTTGGGAGAACTTGGAAGACACATTCCTTCACAATTTCTAGGGCACTTATGTGCGACTACTGGATGCGGATGACTTGAGTCACATAACCCAACAGCCCGGGGAGTCAGCCAGGAAATTCTAGACTCGGTTCCTAACTAAAAAGAACCAAATTGTCGATTGTCCAGATGCCGAGGCCTTAGCGGCATTTAAGCATAACATCCGTGACGAGTGGCTTGCCCGACACCTCGGCCAAGAGAAGTCGAAGTCCATGGCAGCCCTCACGACACTCATGACCCGCTTTTGTGCGGGCGAGGACAGCTGGCTGGCTCGCAGCAACAACACATCAAGAAATCCTGGCAATTCAAATGCCAGAGGTAGCAACGGCAAGCCATGTCACAACAGACACAAGCGCCGCAACAACGGTGAGAACGCCGAAGACACGACAGTCAATGCCGGATTCAGTGGCTCTAAATCCGGTCAGCGGAAAAAGCCGTTCAAAAGAAGCAATCTAGGCCCGTCCAGTTTGGACCGCATACTCGATCGCTCGTGCCAAATTCATGGCACCCCCGATAAACCAGCCAACCACACCAACAGAGAATGCTAGGTGTTCAAACAGGCCGTGTTAGAGTAATGGGCCACGGGTAGGCTAACCCAGGCCCAGAACCTTTCAAGACATTGAGGCAGACTGCGCCCCTCGAGACCCCAGGACGAAGAGCCTCCCTCTGAGAGTCGGCGGCGAGGCGGCCGACTGCCCACTCGCGGCCGCGTCCCAGGGACGACTTCAGGATAAGCCGACTCCTGACTGGCGACTTCCAGAGAAGCCGGCCTTGAGGAGTCGGCCCGCGACACCAACAACCCCCATGCCCTCATAAAGAGGGATGGGACGGGGAGTGGCCATAGTAAGGTCCACTCCCACCCCTTTTCCAAGGGCAGGCGTGGCTACAGTACACTGTACCCGCAGAGATCTCCATGCGGCGCGACACTATTGCCATTCCGGCCCTAACGTCAGCCCCAGAAGGCGGAGTCCTTGCCCACGACGACCTGCCGGTACGACCCAGGGATGATGGGTCCCACCAGTCGACGGGCGTACGAAAGACGGCGAGAGCGCCACCAGTCAGCACGAATGGGAGTCGGCCACCAGGAGTCCGCCGGCCCCTCCCACGGGCCCCATGCGCCATTAATCAGACGCGACAGGTAGTGGCCATAGTGATCGCCCGCCAGACGGCGGAGCTGTCGCCACGACCTCATGACCGAGCCTGCGTCATTGGAGGCACGGCTACAGTAATCTACAGCCAGCAAGACCCGCCCGCGGCGGACGCGGCCTGTCGGCTCCGTACCGAGCCAGTCGGTGGGGCCCACCAGTCGGCAGGCCCCAGGAGTCGGCGGATAAGACGGCGGCTAGAGAGACTAATGGCTGGGCCCGTGCCCAGCCGGATTACCATTGTACCCCTGGGGGGTAGGCCTATATAAACCCCCCAGGGCATCCATGCAAAGGGTTGGAATCCATTAGCACTAGACCAGGTCATATAGGAAGGAGAGAGCTAGCCTTGCCTTCTCCTACCTCCAGGAAACAGCTCGAGGAGCAACCGTGTAAACACTTTGCCATAGTGATCATGCGGAGACCCCGCAGAGCAGCAGTAGGGGTATTATCTTCCCGGAGAGCCCCGAAGCTGGGTAAAATTCACCGGCGTGCATGCCTTCGCCTTATCCCGTTTCCAGGCACCGGCGACGTTCTACTCGCCCCCACCATGATAAGCCATCCCTTGGCATATGTCGCACCCAACCCTCGACATTTGGAGCCCACCGTGGGGCATGGTGCACCATCGTTCGGAGACCTTCTCTGGACGGGAACCCTTTTCCTCCCAGGAGAGCACAGCCAGCCCGGCACGCCAGACGGAGTTTGCGCTGACGCGCTGCACGGCGCTGAGATCGCCTGCGCAGCTAGCTGCCTCGCCGATCTTGTCGGCGAGGTTCGCCTCTCCGACTAACCTGCATCCAACGCAGGCACGGGCGGCCCCAAGAGCCTCCTCGCGGGCCTCCTCGACCAACTCCACGTTGCCGTCGAGCCTGCCGTGGACTTGGAGTCTGTAGGCTCCATCGACCCGATGCTGGTTCACTCCGACACCGCGTCGCTCGACACGTTCCCCACCAACGTGGTGGTCTATGATGAGTTGCTCCCTCGCGCGGAGAGCGACGGAAGCACCGTCACCGAGGTGCTCGTCATCGGTCATGATGAGCCTCCCGGCGGAGGAGCGCATGACCCACTTGGCGCGGCACTGCAAGACCTGACTACGCCCATTCCGGAAGACGCTGACGCGGAGACGTTGGAGGCGCGCCGCCTTCAGCTCGTCGAAGGCGCGAAGAAGCTGGCTAGCATGAGACGCTTGTCACAAGCCTACCAGTGTGGGATGGATCGCGCTGTGGGTGGCTCGCCAGCCCCAGCTGGGCCCAGCCGCCTTGGCGCGGTCCAGCAGCGCGGCGTGGCCATCGCCAACCTGTTCGGGGCAAATCGCCCTGTATACGCCACACCTGCGGAGAACATTCGAGCCGCCCAGGTGGCAGCGGACGAGCTGGACAACTTCGAGGGCGAAGAGCGCTGCCTGATGACGTAGCGAGTCTAGCGGCTCCTCGACGCGGCTGCCGTGCAGAACGAGGCCGGCTGCCGCACGGACGCTCCGCAGCGACAAAACGACGACCCGCCTCCACGCCGAGATCAAGGTGCGACGTCTCGGACGCCGACTGGTGGCGCCCGAGGAAGGAAAGACAAGGATCCGGCTGTCAGCCATAGTCGGACTCACATTACCATAGAGCGCGACCAAGACGGTCGCCCGAGAGCAGTGGAACGACGGGACGACTGTCCGCCTCCTCCTCCTCGCAAGGAAAGGCGAGTCTCCCCGCCGCCTGTTGACCATCCGACTCTCGGCGACCGCCTTGGCCGCCGAGAGGGAGTCGGAGAAAACGACGCCCACCACCGGATCGACCGACTTCACCGATCCCTAGCACTGGAAGAAGAAGACGAGTTGGGTCCGCCTTGTTTCGGGCCCCGCATTCGAGACGAGCCCTTTCCCAAAGGGTTCACGCTCCCAAGAGACACGCCCAAGTACACCGGCTCCGTGAAGCCGGAGGACTGGCTGGTTGACTACTCCACGGCTGTCAACATAGCGAACGGCAACAAGCGTGTCGCCGTAAAATACGTTCCGCGCATGCTCCAGGGCACGGCCCGGACATGCCTGAACAGCCTGAAGTCCCGCAGCATCAACAGCTGGGTCGAGTTCATCGATGCATTCGTCCGCAACTTCACAAGCACGTACAAGCGTCCTCCCAAGCCTCATCAGCTTTCCTTGTGCATGCAAGGCCCCAACGAGTCGACTTGCGACTACCTCACGCGTTGGGCCGAGCTTCGGAACTCCTGCGAGGGCATGCATGAGGTGCAGGCTATCGAGTACTTCACCGCCGGGTGCAGAGAAGGCACCCTCCTCAAGCACAAGCTCCTCTGCGACGAGCCAGAAACCCTCGACAAGCTGCTGATCATAGCAGACAAGTATGCCACGGCCGACTCCTCCATGAAGGCGGAGATTCAAGTTAGCGCGACTGGCAAAGTGGCCCCTCAGGCTCCTAGAACTCCGGCCGGAGACGCCAGTTGGCGGCAACAGTAGAACGACCACAAGCGCAAGGCCCCGCAGTCGGCTTCCAGCAGCCGGCAGGTGGCGACAGTTGAAGACCAGCAGCCGGATGGGCAGCCTCCACCCAAGCGACAGAAAGGTGGCAAGCCCAACTGGTTGCCGGCTTTCTCATACGAGCAGACTCTGGATGGTCCTTGCAAGTTCCATAGCGGCGCGAAGCCGTCGAATCACACCACCCGGAAGTGCCACTGGCTCATCAGGATCGCCAAAGGAGATGGCCTCCTACCTCCCCCGCCTGCTGGGCAGCAGCCTCCGCCTCCGCCCCAGCAGCCGGCTGTCAGGCCAGTCGGCGCAGTACAAGACTAGTACCCCGAAGAGCACGGAGCCTATGTGATATTTACCAGCGTGGCTGATGATCGATGCAGCAGGCGGCTGTAGCAACAAGAGGTGAATGCAGTAGCATCAGAGACACCAGAGTTCATGCACTGGTCCGAGAAGCCTATCAGCTGGAGCAGATCTGATCACCTAGAGGTGATACCGAGTCCGGGCTCTTATGCCTTGGTCTTGGATGCCACCTTTGCCACGGATAGACGAGCTACTCGTTTCTCGCGAGTTCTGATAGACGGAGGCAGCAGCATCAACATCCTGTACAAGGACACCATGGAGAAGTTAGGAATCAAGCAAAGACAGCTTCAGAACAGCCGGACTGTGTTCCACGGCATTGTTCCTGGTCTTTCCTGCTCACCAATCGGCAAGATCCTGATGGACGTCCTCTTTGGAGACAAAGATCACTTCCGCCGAGGGTCAGTTTGGTTTGAGGTGGTGGATCTCGAGAGCCCATACCATGCATTACTTGGCCGACCCGCCCTGGCCAAGTTCATGGCGGTCCCCCACTACGCCTACCTCAAAATGAAGATGCCCAGTTCCAAGGGGATTCTGACCGTAGCCGACGACTACCGGAAGTCGTCTGCCTGTGCGACTGAGGGTAGTCGGCTGGCCGAGTCCCTGGTGATCACGGCCGAGAAGCGGCTCCTTGACCGGGTTGTGGCGATGGCCGGCAAGCAGCTAGAGGTGTCGCCTAAGCCCAAGGAGTCGGAGGCTGAGGGTTCGTTCAGGCCGGCCAAAGAGACAAAGAAGACACCCTTGGATCCGGAGCACCCAGAGAGGTACGCTGTCGTAGGCGCAAACCTCGACAGCAAATAGGAAGGCGAGCTCGTCGATTTCCTCCATGAGAATCGGGACATCTTCGCATGGTCCCCCAAAGATATGCCAGGTGTACCGACGGAATTCACCAAGCACAAGTTACATGTCCGATCTGATGCAAAGCCGGTCAGGCAGCCCTTGTGCCGCCTATCAGAAGAAAAGAGAAGAGTTGTCGGAGAAGAGATAGCCCGACTCCTAGCAGCCGGCTTCATTATGGAAGTATTCTTTCTAGAGTGGCTAGCCAACCTGGTCCTAGTACTGAAGAAGAACAAGCAGTGGCGAATGTGTATTGACTACAAAGCCTCAACAAGGCTTGCCCCAAGGACCCATTTGCTTTGCCAAGAATTGATCAGGTGATAGACTCCACAGCCGGATGCGAGCTGTTGAGCTTTTTGGATGCATATTCAGGATATCACCAGATCAAGCTGAACCCGGCTGACAGACTGAAGACCTCCTTCATCACACCGTTTGGAGCCTTCTGCTACCTCACCATGACGTTCGGCTTGAGGAATGCCGGCGCCACCTTTCAGCGTTGCATGTAGAAGTGCCTCCTCAAGCAACTCGGCAGAAACGCCCACGTCTACATGGACGATGTGGTGGTGAAAACGGAGAAGCGTGGAACACTGCTGGAAGACCTCAAGGAGACCTTTGAGAACCTGCGCCAATTCCAGATCAAGCTCAACCTTGAGAAGTGCGTCTTTGGAGTACCAGCCGGCCAACTCCTTGGCTTCCTGGTCTTTGAATGCGGCATAGAGTGCAACCCTGTAAAGATCAAGGCCATTGAGAGGATGGAGGTACCCAGCCGACTGCTGGACGTGCAAAAGTTCACCGGCTGCTTGGCGTCCATCAGCCGATTCATCAGTCGGCTGGGCGAGAAAGCTCTCCCCTTATACCAGCTCATGAAGAAGACCACTTTTTTCGAGTGGAACCACAAGGCGGATGAAGCTTTTCTCCAGTTGAAGAAGATGTTGACTACTCCACCTGTTCTGGCAGCTCCGACTCCTAAGGAGCCTATGCTCCTGTATATCGCCGCCACCAGCCGGGTAGTCAGCACAGTCATTGTAGTGGAACGCAAGGAGGAAGGCAAGGCACTACTTGTCCAGAGACCGGTATATTACCTGAGCGAAGTGTTGTCGACCTCCAAGCAGAACTACCCCCACTACTAGAAGATGTGCTATGGCGTGCACTTTGCCGCCAAGAAATTGAAGCCTTACTTTCAAGAGCATCCAATCACTATGGTCTGCACGGCCCCACTTGCCGAGATCATTGGAAGCCGAGATGCTTCTGGCCGAGTGGCCAAATGGGCCATAGAGCTGGCTCCCTACACCATCCACTACCAGCCCTACACCGCCATCAAGTCACAAGCACTGGCCGACTTCCTCGTCGACTGGGCCGAGACCCAGTACCTACCTCCAGCGCCCGACTCCACCCATTGGCGGATGCATTTCGACGGCTCCAAGATGCGCACCGGCTTGGGAGCCGACATTGTCCTCACTTCTCCTAAAGGCGACAAGCTCAAATACGCACTGCTAATCCACTTTGCCGCCTCCAACAACGTCGCCGAGTACGAGGCGCTCATTCACGGGCTCCGGCTTGCCAAAGAACTTGGCATTCGCTGGATCCTGTGTTATGGCGACTCGGACTTACTGGTCCAGCAGTCGTCTAGCGACTGGGACGCCAAAGATGCAAACATGGCGAGTTGCCGTTTCCTCGTGCAGCAACTAAGTGGATATTTCGAGGGGTGCGAGTTCCTCCATGTGCCAAGAAACAACAACGACCAAGCAGACGCCTTGGCACGAATCGGCTCTACCCGCCAAGCAATACCATCCGGCATCGCCCTTCAACGCCTCCTCAAGTCGTCTGTCAAGCCTTCACCAGAATCAGACTCCATATTTGTGCCGGCTCCTCCCGAAGAAGTCGGATCCGACTCCAGAGCCCCGGCAGACGGTACGGGGATTTTGGCAGATGGCTCCAAAGCCGCCACAGTCGAGGCCGGCCCAGGGACTGCAGAACCCGGCCTGGGGAATGCGGCGGCCGGCCCAAAGACTCCAGAATTCGGCCCAAGGGTTGCACCAGTTGGCCCGGGGACTTCATTAATCCAGCAAGCGGTTGCTGACTCCAGCCCGCCGCCTCCCAGCCCAGCCGCCCTCGTCCAAGTCGCAGTTCTGACAGTCGAAGAAATAGCAGCACCCTCATGGGCCCAACCCATCCTCAAATTTCTGGTGAGCAAAGAGCTGCCGACTGATGAGACCTTAGCTCGGCAAGTACAACGCCGAGCGGCAGCCTACACCATAGTCAACAGAGAGCTGGTCAGGCGCAACGTCACTGGTGTCTACCAGCGCTGCGTAGAGCCAGAGCAAGGCCAAGCAATTCTCAAAGACATCGATCGAGGCGAGTGCAACCACCATGCGGCTTCAAGAGCACTCGTCGCCAAAGCTTTTCGACACGGTTTCTTTTGGCCAACGGCCTTAGAAGAGGCCAAGGAATTGGTCCAAAAATGCAAAGGGTGCCAAAAGTTCCGCTCCAAGCCGCATCAGCCGGTTTCTGTACTCAACACCATCCCCATTGCCTGGCCTTTCGCAGTTTGGGGCCTAGACATGGTGGGACCATTCAAGACGGCACGAGGTGGCTTAACTCACTTACTTGTCGCGGTGGACAAGTTCACCAAGTGGATAGAAGAGAAGCCAATCAAGAAACTGAATGGTCCAACTACCGTGACTTTCATCTCCGACATCACAATTAGATATGGCATACCACACAGCATCATCACCGACATCACAATTAGATATGGCATACCACACAGCATCATCACCGACAACGGCACGAATTTTGCCAAAGGCACCTTGGCCCGTTTCTGTGCGACACAGCGCATCCGGCTGGACCTAGCGTCCGTCGCCCATCCACAGTCAAACGGCCAGGTGGAGCGAGAAAATGGCCTCATCCTGTCCAGCATCAAGCCCCGACTGGTCGAGCCTCTGGAGCGCCTGGCTGGCTGCTGGCTTGATGAGTTGCCAGCCGTCCTCTGGATTCTGCGCACGACTCCAAACGAGTCAACTGGCTTCACGCCTTTCTTCCTCGTCTATGGTGCTGAAGCCGTCATCCCAACGGACATAGAGTTCGATTCCCTGCGAGTTACCATGTACACCGAGGAAGAAGCAGAAGAAGCACGACAAGACGGTGTCGACCTGCTGGAAGAGGGCCGGCTATTGGCACTCAGCCGGTCCAGCATCTACCAGCAAAGCCTATGCAGATACTACAACAGGAAGGTCAGGCCAAGGTCTTTCCAGGAGGGCGACCTCGTGCTCCGACTAATCCAGCGAACAGCTGGCCAGCACAAGCTGTCGGTGCCTTGGGAAGGCCCCTTCATCATCAGCAAAGTGCTGGGCAACGAGTCCTACTACTTGATCGACGCTCAGAAGCCCCGAGCACGCAAGAGGGACGACTCCTGCAAAGAGATAGAGCGGCCATGGAATGCAAATCTCCTCCGAAAATATTACAGTTAAGCGCAGTATATATCACGCTACCTTTTGTATTAAAAGTACCAAGACTTCGGGGCCCTTGAGAAGAGCTCGGGGACTACCCTCTTTTATCTATATGATAAGAAATATGCCTTTGAGTATATTACTCTTTGTTATGCCACTTGGCACCGGGTTCGACTAGTCAGCCCGGGGACTTGCCGTCCTGCGCTATGAAATGCTTCCTGCAGCCGAACAAGTAGTGTGTGGCGTCTAAGCCGTCTCCTGCCAGAAGCCGCAGCTCGTAGAGCGACCGTCTGGTGGGCAGGAGTAAGGAAGAATGGGCGTCCACATGAAAAATGGCTAAGGGCTCAAAGCATAAACATAGCTTAAGGCCGGCTTCCAGCCTTTTTTCGCAAACCGACTCTTGAATAGTCGTCTTGCCGCCTTCTATCCGACTTGTTAAACAACTCTAAAAACGGCTAAGTACTTGCCTTCCCAAAGTGACCAAGAATTTGATCCAGCAGCAGTCCGCAGAGCGGCTGTCCGACTGACAAAGACGGCAATTGAGGGAAGACGGCAAAGGAAAAGGCCAAAAGAGCAATGAGCAAGAAAAGATAGAAGTCGGATGAATATTTACATAACAAAGGCCCTTGGCCGAATCTTTGAGCAGAATTTCAAAATACACCCCATGGGTGGAATTATGTGAATTAACAAGTTCTTCAAAGACAATTAGAACAGATAAAACAAAGACAAGGTGGCAGCCTAGGGGGCGGCAGACGGGTTTGGAGGATCGGAGGAGACGGCGGTGTTGGATGTTGGGGCGGCCGGCTGGGCGGTCTCGGCTTGATCACCTCCGGCGGCAGTCGGCTCGGGCGGGCACGGCTTGTTGCTGGAGGCGCAGTCGAGCTGAGGCTAGCCGTCCGCTCCGTCTTCCGGTGCCTCCGTCTTGCTTCTGTCCTCCGCCTCGTCTTCCTCGTTGACGCTGGAGCCTATCACCTCTGTCAAGTCCTCGCCATAGTCGGAGTTTAGCCCAAACCACTCCAGCGGTACCTCCCCGCCGTCTTCAGCCTGCTCGGGGACAAAGATGCTGGTGTCGGTGTACTCGGCGATCGCCGCCGCACGCTTGACAAGGGCGTCTTCCACGGCTGCCAGCTCCGGCTGGGCCTCTGATCGGAGTGTGGCCAGCCGGTCTAGGTCCAGCCCCGGATACCATGCCTTGACGAATTCCAAGGCTCGGCACACTCCGGCCCGGGCCGAGGAACCCTTCCAGGCCTCAAGACGGCCAGCCGCGACCTCCAGCCAGTCGGCAGTCCGACTGGGGGTCCGTGGAGCCTGCACGTCTGTCCACAGAGCGGCGATCGCTTGGGCGCCGACACGTTGAAGCCGGCGCAGCATCTGGTGGGCCGGCCGCAGGCGAGCCCAATGCTCAGAATATGCTCTTCAAGGGTCCGAGGGGCATCAGCGGCGATCTCCGCGCCATCCGCCTTCCGCTCCTCGCGGTCGGCCTCGATAGCTTGAATGGCTGCATGCGAGTGGCCAGGGAAGAAGTCTGCCAAGACGGAAAGAATGAAGAACAAGTCAAAAAACCAGGAGTCGGCTCGACCTATAGTCGGCGGCTCGAAGAAGGAAAGCAAAGAAGCTCACCGTCGACGAGGTCCTCGATCTCGTGGAAGCCGGAGGCCAGCATTGCCTCCTTGTCAGTCCAGGAGGAGCGCTCGCTCGCGAACTCGGCCAGGAGGGCGGCCTCTGCCTCTTCCGCCTCCTTCTGTGTCTTCTTAAGCAGCTCCTTCTGCTCTGCCAACTGTGCGGCCAGCAGATCGCGCTCTGCGGCGAGCTTGCTGCACTCCTCCCCCTTGGCGCGCAACGCGGAGTTGGCTTCACTCAGCTGCTGTTGAAGAGTGGCGTTGGCCTCTGAAGAGAAAGAAGAAAGAAGGCATTAAGTCATCAACAAAGAAGGTCGTCGGGGAGATCTGGCCCGACTACTCAGTAGTCGGCCCAAATCTCGGGGACTACAGCCCGCGGGTGCGCTAGCGCGCCCCGCAAAGAAGAAAAAGGACTCACTCCGGCTCTCCGATAAGTCGGCGGTCCGCTTGCCCAACTCTTCAACGTTGCGGTTGAAGGCGGTGACACGGAGGTTGTGATAGTTCTGCAACAAGTATTTCAGACAAAGGTTAGTACTCGAAACTCACCAATTGGAGTTCCCGGCTGCCTGCTCAGCAGCCGGCCCAAAACTCGGGGACTACACCCAGTGGATGCGCTGGCGCGCCCCCACAGAGAGGAACAAAAAAACAGGGACAAAGGAGAAAGCATACCAGGATGGCTGCCCGCGACGCCAGGTGCGCCTTCGTGCAGTTTTGGATGGCGTCGTTCTCAGCTCGCAGCTTCGTCTGGACATCCAGAAGTGCCTGGTTCAGCGGGCCCGTGCCGCCTCCTCGCACCCACCCAATGGGCGCGGCGCTCGTCGCTTCGGCGTCTGGAATCGTCGAGCTGGCGGTGCCGGTCTCCAAGGGGCATGGCGCCGAAGTCGCCTTCTCAAGACGGCAACGCGATGGCGAGCCGACTTGAAGGAGTAGCCTCGCCACGGCCTCGTCTTCAGTCAGTGGCAAGGGCGGATCCGCCGGCTGTTTGCCTTCCACGCTCCTAGACGGCGGCAGGGGCGGCGCGACCGCGTCCAGCATGGGGGCGTCGCCGCCGCCTCTCTCCACGATCGGGAACTCACCGTCGGCTTCCTCTGACTGCCCCGTGAACTCCGGGGGCGGCAACGCAGAGTTTAGAGGGGTGACGAACACCACCGACCGCTGGGGCGCAACTTCCTTAGCCGGCCGCTTTGCCGCAGCGGCGGCCTCGGCCGCCTCCAGCTTCTTCAGGGCGGAGGCCTCCTCCTTCTCGGCCTCTGCTTTCTCCCGGCGGGCGGCCTCGTCCTCCTCGCGCTTCTCCTGCGCGTTCCTCTCTGTCGCCTCCCGAAGGTCGGCGGCGGGGTCAATCCACCGAGTGGTGGCAGACGTCTCCACCGACCCCATAACGGAGGCGGCGGCAACCCTCTCAAGAGTGAGGGGAGCCCTGAGGCGAGAAAAGCATATGAAAAACTCAGACAAGATCAACAAAGAGAAAATAAAGATAAGGGACGGAGGCGCTTACGCAAAGACCAGCGGCGGCTTCTTCACTTCCTTGCGGAAGCGGTTGGCTTTCGCGGCTGCCTCTTACCGCTTCGCGGCGGCCGCTCCCTTGAACTTCTTCGACCGGCCACCAAGCATACTTGGCCCGGCCCGGCGATTCTTCGCGCCGCCTTGAGCGTCCAAGCCGGCGGAGGAACTCGCGCTTGGCTGGCCAGCCTTTGGCTGGTGGCGCGGGGCGACTTCTCCCTCGGCCTCATCGTCAGGCCAGTCGGCGAAAGTGGCCGAAGGCCTGGAGCCGCCTGCTTCTCCTCCTCCTCCCTCAGCGTCGGCCTCCATGGCCGCCGCCCCCAAGTCAGGATCATCGACATCGCTCTCTGCCCGATCGGGGACAAATTGACGAGCCGGCCCCGCGGTGCCGGCCGAAGGAGGGATGAGAGGGTTCTGATTCAAAACAAAAATGGTCAGACTTGACAAGTTGGACTCGGCAACAAAAGAAACAGAAGAAGAAGGAAGACGACTTACAATAGGTGGGGTGTTGGCACGCGAATACGGCTCCTTGCCGAACCGCCAGTCCACCGAGAGACCGCAGTTCGCGATGTAGTTCACCGTGTTCGCCACCTCCGCGTGAGGCATGTCCTTGGAGCACATCCGACTCGGGTCCCGATAACCGCTCATCTGGCAGATCAGGTGAGGTCGGCCTTGGAGTGGGAGGACTCGGCGCGCCACGAAGGCGGCCAGCAAGTCGGCCCCGGTCAAGCCCTCCAACTGCATCAGCACTCGGAGTCGCGCGACGGCGGCGGCACCAGTGGGAGACAACGTCTTGGCTCGGTGCGACCAGCTAGGGAGCCTTCCAGCCGGCGCGCCGGCTTCGTAAGCCGGCAGGTTAACCCAGCCACCTTCTGGGGCGACGTTCTTCACATAAAAATAGGACCGCTGCCACATCTTCATCGACTTAATCAGTGCGATGGTGGGAAACGGATTGTCGGCCACTGATCTCCGCATCGCGATAAATGCACTGCACTGCACCGGCACGCCGGCAACGTGTGTGCCGAGCTTGGACTGGAAGAACTCACCCTAGAGCTCGATGGTGGGGCGAACACCGAGGAAGCCTTCGCACAGGGTGGCGAAGGCAGCCAGCAGCACCACCGTGTTCGGAGTAAGGTGGTGCGGCTAGAGCCCGTGGAACTCCAAGAAGGAGCGGAAGAAGCCGCTCGCCGGCAGCCCCAGGCCGCGCATAAGGTGCGAGCGGAATATGACCCGCTCGCCCACCTCCGGCGCCGGCGATATTTCCCCCTCCGGCGCGAGGCGGACCCGCACTAAGTCCCTGTCGGGCAGCCGCCGTGTCTGGCGGAGGATCTCGATGTCGTCGTCATCAACCTCAGAGCCATCCCACACTCTGGAGCATACAGCAGGAGGCGCGGCGGCGGAGGAAGAGCTCATCGCTGCAGGCACGGTGTGGTTCGGAGAAGCAGCAGTGAGAGGAAGAAGAAGCAAGAAGGAGCGAAAGGGAGTGGGGAGAATGGGCGCGCGTGCTTCGCCGCCCCCCTCCCCCCGCCTACTTGTAGGCTCGTGGGCTGAGAAGCCGAGGGGGCGGTCGTGGGATTAACTGCGCCAGGGACCCCACGACCCCCACGATTTACCACACAAAGTTACCACGTGCAATAACCGCGCAGGAACCCCAACCGTCTGCATGGCCACAACGGATCCGTTCGCATGCCGAGGCGCGGTAGTGGCGGGCCCTGCCTATAGGCCTGTCCCGTCGCGCGCGTGGGTGAGCAGACTAGCTCAGCCATGTGGCGCCTCGCGACGGGTCCACCATGGGAGGCAACCCGGAAGCTTATCAGGCACGCCGCCTGAACTCCGCCACGACGTTCAAACTTTTTTAGGGGCAAGTCAGCCTTGAGCAAGTCCGACTCCAACTAGTCGGCTTGACAGAAGACGGCTAGTGAGGCCCAGATCCAACCGCCGGAGAGAAGAAACTGTTGAGGCTCCTCGACATGTCGCCCTCGGAGCCTCACCAGCTTCGGGGACTACTGTCGGAGTAATGGGCCACGGGTAGGCTAACCCAGGCCCAGAACCTTTCGAGACATTGAGGCAGACTGCACCCCTCGAGACCCCAGGACGAAGAGCCGCCCTCTGAGAGTCGGCGGTGAGGCGGCCGACTGCCCACTCGTGGCCGAGTCCCAGGGACGACTTCAGGATAAGCCGACTCCTGACTGGCGACTTCCAGAGAAGCCGGCCTTGGGGAGTCGGCCCGTGACGCCAACAACCCCCATGCCCTCATAAAGAGGGACGGGACGGGGAGTGGCCATAGTAAGGTCCACTCCCACCCCTTTTCCAAGGGCAGGCGTGGCTATAGTACGCCATACCCGCAGAGATCTCCGTGCGGCGCGACACTATTACCATGTCGGCCCTGATGTCAGCCCTAGAGGGCGGAGTCCTATGCCCACGACGGCCTGCCGGTACGACCCAGGGATGATGGGTCCCACCAGTCGGCGGACGTACGAAAGACGGCGAGAGCGCCACCAGTCGGCCCGGATGGGAGTCAACCACTAGGAGTCGG
This sequence comes from Triticum aestivum, assembly GCF_018294505.1. NCBI lineage: Eukaryota > Viridiplantae > Streptophyta > Magnoliopsida > Poales > Poaceae > Triticum > Triticum aestivum. Next base: position 74,188,497 of record NC_057794.1, on the reverse strand, counting down.
CCAGCCCCTCCCACGGGCCCCACGCGCCATTAATCAGACGCGACAGGTAGTGGCCACAGTGATCGCCCGCTAGATGGCGGAGCTGTCGCCACAACCTCATGACCGAGTCTGCGTCATTAGAGACACGGCTACAGTAATCTACAGCTGACAAGACCCGCCCGCGGCGGACGCGGCCTGTCGGCTCCGTACCGAGCCAGTCGGCAGGGCCCACCACTCAGCGGGCCCCAGGAGTCGGCGGATAACACGGCGGCCAGAGAGACTGACAGCTGGGCCCGCGCCCAGCCATATTACCATTGTACCCCTGGGGGTAGGCCTATATAAACCCCCCAGGGCATCCATGCAAAGGGTTGGAATCCATTAGCACTAGACCAGGTCATATAGGAAGGAGAGAGCTAGCCTTGCCTTCTCCTACCTCCAGGAAACAGCTCGAGGAGCAACCGTGTAAACACTTCGCCATAGTGATCATGCGGAGACCCCGCAGAGCAGCAGTAGGGGTATTATCTCCCCGGAGAGCCCCGAAGCTGGGTAAGATTCGCCAGCGTGCATGCCTTCGCCTTATCCCGTTTCTAGGCACCGGCAACGTTCTACTCGCCCCCACCATGATAAGCCATCCTTTGGCATATGTTGCACCCAACCCCCGACAGGCCGGCAAGTTGAATGCTGAAAACAAGGAAAAGGGGTTGCATAGCGACGACAAGGAGGAGCCCCGGCCGCCGAACACAGGAGGACAGAAGAAATTTCCTCCCCAAGTGAAAACAGTGAACATGATATACGCAACCCATATTCCCAAGCAGGAACGGAAGCATGCACTAAGGGACGTCTACGTGATGGAGCCAGTCGGCCCAAAGTTCAACCCATGGTCTTCTTGTTCGATCACTTACGATCGCAGGGACCACCCTACCAGTATCCGTCATGGCGGTTCTGCCGCATTGTTCCTTGACCCCATCATCGACGGATTTCACCTCACTCGAGTCCTTATGGACGGTGGCAGCAGCCTGAACCTGCTCTATCAGGATACAGTGTGCAAAATGGGTATTGACCCCTTGAGGATCAAACCCACAAAAACCACCTTTAAAGGTGTCATACCAGGTGTAGAGGCCTGTTGCACGGGCTCAATCACACTGGAAGTGGTCTTCGGATCCGCGGACAACTTCCGAAGCGAGGAGTTGATCTTCGATATCGTCCCCTTCCGCAGTGGCTATCACGCACTGCTCGGACGAACTGCATTCGCCAGATTCAATGCGGTACCGCATTATGCATACCTCAAGCTCAAAATGCCAGGACCTCGTGGGGTTATAACAGTTAATGGAAACACAGAATGCTCGCTCCGTACGGAGGAGCACACTGCGGCCCTCGCAGCAGAAGTACAAAGCAGCCTTCTGAGGCAAACCGCCAATTCGGTGATAAAGCCCCTGGACACCTTCAAGCGAGTCTGGAGTACCCTGCAACAGGATCGCCGGGCACGTTCTGAGCTCGCCTAGCAATCCGGCCTCCGTCCTAGTCCCAGTCAAGCGGCGAAATTTGCGTCGTGCGTCCATAATTACACACTCAAGATACCATGGGCACAGGCGGAGGCACGGGTATGGCACGGCCCACAATGTGGCTCAACCGCCTCAGGACCCATATATCTTTACCATTTTCTTCCTTTCAGGACCCTATTCTCTGAAGGCCCTCTCCGATACCCTGATTATCGGACCCATCACGGGAAGGAAACACCAAGGAAGCAAGAAGCTTTGATGTACAAGGGAATCCCCAGGTGGTCTCTGATAACGATCGCTATACCTATTTTACATACCCACACGCAGCCTACCCTTGGATAGGACATGTCAAATAGTCCTATTTTTGCTTATTGCACTACTTGTATACATACGCTTTGACGTATCATTTAAATAACAATGCACAGCATTAGCTTATTATTGCCTTCCTTCGTCCTTTTCCCTGTCTGCTCATTTACGACAAACTGCAACCGTACATTCTGGTACGTCCAGTGCGCCAGGGGCTTCAGTGTACCCCATAACACGGCAAGAAAAGTCCGAACACTTTTGACAGTGCGGCAGCCCGAACTTATAGCATTATATGCATCAGCTCCGAATCATGTCTTGGGTCAATAGTTGGGTTTGCCCGGCTCCCATGTTTTGGTACCTTACATTCCTCTATATCGGCTAAGGTAGCACTAGGAGAACTACTGCGATTGTGTCCCAGTTCTTCCGGACGAGCACCTCAGTAGAGAAAGCCAAAAACTGACTGTCATGATGCGGCGAGAGCTGGTAGCTATTCGAGAGGTCTCAAATCCTTAAAGATTTCTTCCGCTTTGGGTGAGGAATCGGCCTTGTACGATTTAGGCGTATATAGCGCCCCAAGTTCAGCCTTCCGAATACTAGGGGCTTCGCCAAAATTTAAAATTTTAGACTTCTATGGCTAAGTGAGAGTGATAAAGTTGTATAGTCCGATTGCCTTGTTCGATGCGCTAAAAACCTCCTTAAAGGACCAATTTTTTTGGATAAAGAGTGTTTAAGATTTATCCCGAACACGTCAGTACTAGTTACATGGGGGCAGAAGCCGACGACTGGCCAACTCTCAGATTTTATAAACGGCCGCACAGAAGGTAATATTTTAAATGGACAAGCGTTATATAGCGCACATGAACTCGTTTTCATATTACAGGATCACATCAGTACATTCATTCAAATATTACATCCTTAGCACATTCCTCCACCACAAGGCAGGCACCCTTCAGGACACTGTCATAATACTTTTCAGGGTGGTGATGCTCCTTGCCCTCCGGTGGCCCCTCCTTCAGCAGCTTTTCGGCGTCCATCTTCGCCCAGTGCACTTTCGCACGGGCAAAGGCCCTGCCCGCACCTTCAATACAGACGGACCGCTTTATGACTTCAAACCATGGGTAGGCATTCACAAGCCGCTTTACCAGGCCGAAGTAGCTGCCAGGCAGGGGCTCGCCAGGCCACATCTAGAGTATGAGACCCTTCATGGCTAGTTCGGACGCCTTGTGAAGCTCGACCAATTGCTTCAGCTGGTCGCTCAAGGGCACCGGATGTTCGGTCCCAGTATATTGAGACCAGAACAACTTTTCCGTCGAGCTCCCTTCCTCGTCCCGATAGAACTCCGCGACATCCGATACGCTGCTGGGTAGATCTGCGAACACTCCTGGAGAGCTCCGAATTTGGGTAAGTAAAAGGAAAGTTTCCTTCACATGCTTGCTTTGCATAATGAGTGCCTTACCCGCCGCTATCTTCTTGACCGCCTGAATCTCCTGGAGGGCCTTTTGAGCTTCGGCCTTGGCATTTTGTGCGTTCTCGAGGGCATTCGCAAGCTCGGACCCCTGCGTCTTAGAGTCACACTCCAAGGACTTGTATTTTTTGACGAAATCCTGAAGCTCTTGCTGAACCTCGCCGACTCGGGCCTCTTGCTTCTCGTGCTCGATGCGCTCCTGGGCCGCTCTATCTTCGGCCTCGGACAGCGCCTTCTTCAGGGCCACCACTTCGGCCGTGGCCCCTAGCAAAATTTATGATGATCCTATGATCTAATAACCACTTTTTTCTTTATCAATATACAGACGGGGTATCACTTACCTCTGTTCTCTTCGAGCTACCTCTTGGTAAGGCCGAGCTCTTCCTCGGACCGCTCAAGGTCCCGCTTCAGTCCGGAGACCTCCGTAGTACGAGTGGCAGCGGCCAGCAGCGAAGCCTGCTTATTCACATAGACATATTCTGATTAGACTCATGTGATTGTTATTTGATCCTCTCTTCGGCCTTTCTTTGCGAACACCAAACAGAGCATCAGGGGCTACTATCTATGATGTGATATTTTCTCATAATTCATTACTTACCTCAAAGCCTATTAGGAAGCTGGCACAGGCTTCGGTCAATCCGCTTTTGGCAGACCGAACCTTCTCAACCACCGCACTCATGATAGTGCGGTGCTCTTCGTCAATGGAAGCGTCAGGAAGCGCTTCCAGCAAGTTTTCTGATGCCTCTGGATGTACAAAGGCCATCGGCACAGACGGCTCACCCCCCTTAGCGAGGGGTCGCCTGATAGAATCCGGAACCACTGGAGGGTCCAGTGCAGTATCCGGCTGGGGGCCAAACTTGTTGCGGCCCCCGTCATTAGAACCCATGGGAGTCTTACCCCCCACGCGCCCGGCATCTGGGATGTCGCCTCGGTCTGATGCCCTTTGAGACAACACCTCGATGTTGTCCGTGAGCCAGGGGGAGGTGGCTGTTGGGAGTGAATCGTTGTTCATCGCCGACTGGCCCAAAGACTCATCCGAAGAAGACACGTTGATACGGGCTTTGGATGGACTGCATGATCATGTTTGACACTAAGAAGCAATAAAACAAAACATACCAGAACTATTATAGTATCCGGATACTTACGACTTCGCCAGGGGCTTGTCCCTGGGCTACCACTCCTCGTCGTTGTAAGCGGCTGTTGTGGAGTGGTCTGGAAGGAGGGTCCTTCCCTTCTTGGACCCTTCCGCCTCCCCAGATGGGGCGGCCTTCCTTTTCTTGTCCTCCCCGGTTGGGGGGAGAGAACTTTCCTCTTCCTCCTCGTTTTCGTGGGAGGGGTGTGCCTCAGTGTTTTCGGACGGAGTCCAATACAACCTTGCGCCGGAGACCTTTCCTGGTCCCCGCGGCCTTCTTCTTGGCCTTCTTCTCTGGCGCCTCATAGGGCGCTGGAACCAACATCTCCGTTAAGAGAGCCCTTGCTGGATCTTCGGGCAATGGGGTCGGACAATCGATCCGCTCCGCTGTCGCTACCCAGTCCTGTTAAAATGGCATGGAGTCTCAGATCCCTCACATGATTATACTAGGGAAAGGAATATCTTATGAGATATAAAGAGCTTACCGGATTGGCAGGGCGCTTTGCGCTGAGTCTGGGGTCCTCGGTAAGGGAAGGAGGTACCTCGGCGGCCTTGAACAGCACCTTCCAGACGTCTTTCTGCATCGTGTCGGAAAGCTCTTGCAGCGTCTGGTGCTTGGCTGGGTCGAACTCCCACATATTGAATGCCCGTATTTGACATGGAAGGATCCGGTGGAAGAGCATGACCTGGACCACATTGACAAGCTTGATTTTCTTGCTTATCATGTTTTTAACACAGTTTTGGAGTCCGATCAGCTCTACCAATGAACCCCATGATAGGCCCTTCTCTTTCCAGGAGGTGAGCCGCGTGGGGATGCCGGATCGGAATTTGGGGGCCGCCACCCAGTTGGTGTCGCGCGGCTCGGTGATGTAGAACCACCCCGATTGCCACCCTTTCACGGTCTCCACCTAGGAGCCTTCGAGCCAGGTGACGTTGGGAATTTTGCCCACCATGGCGCCTCTACACTCTGCTTGCTGGCCTACCACCACCTTCGGTTTCACGTTGAAGGTCTTCAGCCATAGGCCGAAGTGGGGCTTGATGTGGAGGAAGGCCTCACACACGATGATAAACACCAAGATGTTGAGGATGAAATTGGTGGCCAGATCATGGAAGTCCAGCCCGTAGTAGAACATGAGCCCGCGGACAAATGGGTGGAGGGGAAATCCCAGTCCGCGGACGAAGTGGGTGAGGAATACAACCCTCTCATGGGGTTCTGGAGTAGGGACGATCTGCCCCACATCTGGGAGCCGGTGCGCGATGTCTGTGGCCAAGTATCCGGCTTCCCGGAGCTTCGTAATGTTCTCCTCCGTAACGAAGGAGACCATCCACTTGCCTCGCACTCCGGACATGTTTGGAATGGCTTTGCGGAGAAAATGAGAACTTGGGCGCTAGAGCCCGAGTGTGCGAGAATGGATGGGCAGGGGAAGAAGAAGGCGTGGGTGAAAAAGAGGAATCCTTGTCCCTTTATAAAGGCGGTAGAAACTGTGCGCCTCCCTACTTGCCCCATAAAATCGCTTATTCCCCAAGCGCCGTGATTGATGGCACGGTTGGGTTACCCATATCCGTATTGATGAGAATCCCGTGATAAGGGGAACACGATCTCTGCTTCGACAAGACGTGCCAATAAAACCGCCTCGCAACATGTGCAGTGGCAGGCAGGGAGAAACGGTTCGTAATGACCGGGACATGGCAGGACGTCATGTTATAAAAAGTTGTCAGCAGATTAGATTTGTGGAATAATATACTCTCTACGGTGGTATGTGGAATTTATTTTGCAGAGCCGGACACGATCCTTGTGTTCAAAATCTTCTATGGAGTATTCGGAGAAGGAACCCGCCTTGCAATGCCGAAGAAAATCTGCGCGCCGGACTCATCGTCATTGAAGCTTGGTTCAGGGGCTACTGAGGGAGTCCTCGATTAGGGGGTCCTCGGACAGCCGTACTATATACTTTGGCCGGACTGTTGGACTATGAAGATACAAGATTGAAGACTTCGTCCCGTGTCCGGGTGGGACAATCCTTTGCGTGGAAGGCAAGCTTGGCAATTCGGATATGTAGATCTCCTCCCTTGTAATCGAATCTATGTAACCCTAGCCCCCTCCGGTGTCTATATAAACCGAAGGGTTTAGTCTGTAGGACAGAACAACAATCATAATCATAGGCTAGCTTCTAGGGTTTAGCCTCTACGATCTCGTGGTAGATCAACTCTTGTAATACTCATATCATCAAGATCAATCAAGCATGAAGTAGGGTATTACCTCCATCGAGAGGGCCCTAACCTGGGTAAACATTGTGTCCCCCGAGTCCGGTTACCATCAGCCTTAGACGCACAGTTCGGGACCCCCTACCCGAGATCCGCCGGTTTTGAAACCGACAATGACCACCACCGAATAGCTACACTACAGAGGTCTCATCAGGAGTGATGTAAGAGGTTCCACCCTCGGCACTCGATGGTAACTCTGCAAATTCGTTCAACTAGGGGGGTGATGTGCGGTGTCGGGGCCTGGACGTCGATCACGTTGATCGAGTCATCGAACATAAAGTGGGGCAACTGGGACAAGGTGGGGGTCACTGATGGATCACTAACCAACCTATACTAAGAAGTTTGGAATAAGCAGGTAAGGTAACAATAAGCAGGTAACAAAAACAGGCTATGCATCAGAGTAGGATCATACAGATAGCAGTAGCAGTTCTAATGCAAGCATAAGAGGGAAAGAAATGGGCGATATCGAAATGCTCAAGGGGGTTTGCTTGCCTGGAAGCTATGTTAAAAAGGAAGAAGGCTCGTCGGAGACGTAGTCGATCACAGGGGCGGCATCGGCCTCGGGGTCTACCGGAGAGAAGAGGGGGAAGAAACAGTAAATACAGAGCAAGAAGATGCATCACTAAACATTACATGACAATAGGCAGAGCTAGGGTTGTCCTAATGTAGTACTACATGTTGCAGACGGAGGGGATAAACATCCGAGGATGAATTACCGGCGTTAGACGAATTCCGAACAGGTGGAAGAGAGAGGACGGTTCCATGTTAAGCATGCTAGGGGCATGTGACAGGTGAATGGACCGCGCACTCAGATTCGTTGGATTTTTCTGAGCAACTTTCATGTAGAGAACATTTTCATCGGAGTTACGGTTTATTTTCTATGAATTTTCAAAGTTTTAAACATTTACTGGAATTAATTAAATTAACAGAAAAGAAATATGACGTCAGCATGACATGTTGATGATGTCAGCAGCCAACAGACTCGCTGACCAGGTCAAACCTGACTTGTGGGTCCCACCTGTCATAGAGAGTGGGGCTAACAGGGGTTTATTTTAATTAGACAGAGTTAATTAGCAGTAGGGCCCCACATTTCAGTGACTGGTTAGGTTAACTAATTATTTTTATTTATAAAAATGTTTTAGTTAGAGGATTAAGCGGTGGGGCCCGTGTGTCAGTGGCACTGAGTGCCCAGTCAGCATAGTTGACCACAGTCAACATGGTCAACTGGGTCCAGGGGGCCCATGGGCAGCGACCCAAAGGTGGGCCCCGCTGGCATCGGAGCAACGCCGGCGAGACCATCTGCGGCGGCCGAACGCTGGAGACGGCCGGAATCGCCGGCGCATCATTTGAGCCATGGTCGGGCGCGTTCGGAAGCTGACGATCTCGCGCGTCGAATGCTACCAACGTTTGGGCCTGGGAATGGCCGGAACATCACCGGCGACGAGCGCAGCGGACGGCAGTTCGGGCGTGGACAGGGATCGCACTACGGGGCTCCAAAACGACCACGGTTGGTCGCGTTCGAACGCGGGCTCGATGCCGCATCGCGCGGTGTGGTCGATTAGACTCAGGGGTGACCGGAACTGCGCCGGCGACGAGCTAAGGCGGCGCAGGAGTTTGGGCTCTAGTGGAAACGGGGCTAGGAGGAACGGGGAGGCATGCTAGTGGTGGCGTTGGACTCGCACGAGCTCCCGGAGCTCGATGCGAGGCTCAGCCACGTGTTACAGTGGCGAAGGCCAAGACGGCGAGCACGTCGGCGGCGGTGCGTGCAGGTGCTAGCGGAGCGGCGACTACGGACGACTAGAGGGGGGTTGGGAAGGGCACGTTCGGTGCAGGAGCTCACCGCGGGAGCGTGGGGACTAGGTAGTGAGCTCGGGGAGGATCGGTGTTGCAGATTGACGGCGAGGTCGTGCGGTGGTTGTAGAGGAGGAAGAGGAGGACTGCGACGGCGGAGGTCCCTCCCGGTCCCGATCCGTTGTCGAGGAAGAAGAGGAGGACCACGCCGGAGCTCCTGGACTTGACGGAGCGGCGTATGGGTGACGGTGGCCGCGGCTACAACTAATGGCGACGATGGTGGCGCTCGGGCATTCGCCCAAATCAAAGCAGAGAGGGGCGAGGGGGAATCTGATGGGGAGAGGGAGAGGCGGAGCGGGGCAAGTGGTGAGGTGAGTGGGAGAGGGGATCAAGGGGGCGTTGGCTGCCCTATCCCCTCGTCGGAGCTGGCAAGGGGTCCGGTGAAGACGCGCGCGCGCGGTCGCTCGCGTTGTGGGGAGGGGGAAGACGACAGGGGGGAGTGGGCCGGCTCGGGTGGGTTAGGTGGGCTGGCCCAGGTGGGTTCGGTCCAGGGAGGGGGTTCCTCTTTCCTCTCCCTTTTCTTTTTCTTTTTTTTAAGTTTTGCTTTTTCTTTTTAACAACTTTCTATTTTAGCTATTTTAGGCCATTTAGACACTTTGCAAAAATGTTGGTTCACCACCAATATTACCAGAAGAATACTTTCCACATGATGAACATTTTAGTTTTCATGTTTGAGCATTTTTGAATTTCACACATAATTTGAAATTGAATTCAACTGGATTTTTTTCATGGAATATTGATCAAAGTGACTAAGCACTGTCATAGCAAGATGATTAGCTTGATCTCAGGGATTACTGTAGCATCATTACACTGGGGTGTTACCTGGGCTTCCTCAAATGCCCTAGGTCTTTGTGTGCAAGCAAGTTGGTTGCACACCCACTTAGTTTCTTTTGATGAGCTTTCATACATTTATAGCTCTAGTGCATCCGTTGCATGGCAATCCCTACTCCTCGCATTGACATCAATTGATGGGCATCTCCATAGCCCGTTGATTAGCCGCATCAATGTGAGACTTTCTCCTTTTTTGTCTTCTCCACACAACCCCCATCATTATATTCTATTCCACCCATAATGCTATGTCCATGGCTCACGCTCATGTATTGCGTGAAAGTTGAAAAAAGTTTGAGATTACTAAAGTATGAAACAATTGCTTGGCTTCTCATCGGGGTTGTGCATGATGAGAGCATTTTTGTGTGACGAAGATGAAGCATAGCCAAACTATATGATTTTGTAGGGATGAGCTTTCTTTGGCTATGTTATTTTGAGAAGACATAATTACTTGGTTAGTATGATTGAAGTATTATTGTTTTTATGTCAATATTAAACTTTTGTCTTGAATCTTATGGATCTGAATATTCTTGCCGCAATAAAGAAGATTACATTGATAAATATGTTAGGTAGCATTCCACATCAAAAATTATGTTTTTATCATTTACCTACTCGAGGACGAGCAGGAATTAAGCTTGGGGATGCTTGATACGTCTCCAACGTATCTATAACTTTTGATTGTTCCATGCTACTATATTATCCATCTAGGATGTTTTATATGCATTTATATGCTATTTTATATGATTTTTGGGACTAACCTATTAACCTAGAGCCCAGTGTGAGTTTCTGTTTTTCCTTGTTTTTGAGTATCGCAGAAAAGGAAAACCAAACGGAGTCCAATTGACCTGAAATTTCACGGAGATTATTTTTGGACCAGAAGAAGCCCACGGAGTATCAGAGATGGGCCAGAAGAGTCCCGAGGCACCCCATGAGGGTGGGGGCGCGCCCTACCCCACAGGGCGCGCCCCCTACCTCGTGGCCGCCTCGGAGACCCCCCTGACTTGTTCCCGACGCCAAAACCTCTTATATATACCCAAACTTCCAGAACATAACCTAGATCGGGAGTTCCGCCGTCGAAAGCCTCTGTAGCCACCGAAAACCAATCTAGACCCGTTCCGGCACCCTGTCGGAGGGGGAATCCCTCTTCGGTGGCCATCTTCATCATCTCGACACTCTCCATGACGAGGAGGGAGTAGTTTATCCTCAGGGCCGAGGGTATGTACCAGTAGCTATGTGTTTGATCTCTCTCTCTCTCCCGTATTCTTGATTCACACGATCTTGATGTATCGCGAGCTTTGCTATCATAGTTGGATCTTATGATGTTTCTCCCCCTCTATCTCCTTGTGATGAATTGAGTTTTCCCTTTGAAGTTATCTTATCGGATTGAGTCTTTAAGGATTTGAGAACACTTGATGTATGTCTTGCATGTGCTAATCTATGGTGACAATGGGATATTACGTGATCCACTTGATGTATGTTTTGGTGATCAACTTGCGAGTTTCGTGACCTCGTGAACTTATGCATAGGGTTTGGCACACGTTTTTGTCTTGACTCTCCGGTAGAAACTTTGGGGAACTCTTTGAAGTTCTTTGTGTTGGTTGAATAGATGAATCTGAGATTGTGTGATGCATATCATATAATCATACCCACGGATACTTGAGGTGTCATTGGAGTATCTAGGTGACATTAGGGTTTTGGTTGATTTGTTTCTTAAGGTGTTATTCTAGTACGAACTCTAGGATAGATTGAACGGAAAGAATAGCTTCGTGTTATTTTACTACGGACTCTTGAATAGATTGATCATAAAGTATAACTTTGAGGTGGTTTCATACCCTACAATAATCTCTTCGTTTGTTCTCCGCTATTAGTGACTTTGGAGTGACTCTTTGTTGCATGTTGAGGGACTGTTATATGATCCAATTATGTTATTATTGTTGAGAGAACTTGCACTAGTGAAAGTATGAACCCTAGGCCTTGTTTCAACGGATTGCAATACCGTTTTCTCTTACTTTTATCATTAGTTACCTTGCTGTTTTTATATTTTCAGATTACAAAAACCTATATCTACCATCCATATTGCACTTGTATCACCATCTCTTCGCCGAACTAGTGCACCTATACAATTTACCATTGTATTGGGTGTGTTGGGGACACAAGAGACTTTTTGTTATTTGGTTGCAGGGTTGCTTGAGAGACCATCTTCATCCTACGCCTCCCATGGATTGATAAACATTAGGTCATCCACTTGAGGGAAATTTTCTACTGTCCTACAAACCTCTGCACTTGGAGGCCCAACAACGTCTACAAGAAGAAAGTTGTGTAGTAGACATCAGCATGCCTTTGCCGTCCGCCATGGAAGACGGCAAAGAAGCTGATTCCAGTAGTGTGATGTCTACTACAGAACTTTATTCTTGTAGACTCATGATGGGCCTCCAAGCGCAGAGTTTTGTAGGACGGTAGCATTTTTCCCTCAACTGGATGACCTAAGGTTTATCAACCCATGGGAGGCGTAAGATGAAGATGGTCTCTCTCAAACAACCCTGGAACCAAATAATAAAAAGTCTCTTGTGTCCCCAACACACCTTGTAGGACGGTAGCATTTTTCCCTCAACTGGATGACCTAAGGTTTATCAACCCATGGGAGGCGTAAGATGAAGATGGTCTCTCTCAAACAACCCTGGAACCAAATAATAAAAAGTCTCTTGTGTCCCCAACACACCAAATACAATGATAATTTTTATATGTGTACTAGTTAAACGAAGAGATGGTGATACAAGCGTAGTGATGGTAATAGATATTGATTTTTGTAATAGGAACAATAAAAAACAGCAAGGTAGCAATTGATAAAAGGAGCACAAATGGTATTGCAATGCTTGAAAATGAGGCCTAGGGTCCGTACTTTCACTAATGCAATCTCTCAATAATTCTAATATAATTGGATCATATAACCATCCCTCAACGTGCGATGAAGAATCCCTCCAAATTTCCTATCTAGTGGAGAACATAAGAAGAAATTGTTTGTAGCTATTCTTTCTGATCGATCTATCAAAAAGTTCATACTAAAATAACACCAAATTATTCTTTCTGATCAATCTATCAAGAGTTCGTACTAAAATAACACCAAAGCAAATTCAGATTCACAATACTCAATCCAACACAAAGAACCTCAAAGAGTGCCCCAAGATTTCTACCGGAGAAACAAAAGACGAGAATATGCATCAACCCCTATGCATAGATTACCCCAATGTCACCTCGGGAATCCACAAGTTGAGTGCCAAAACACATATAAGGTGAATAAATATGATACCCCATTGTCACCACGGGTATTCATAGCAAGACATACATCAAGTGCTCTCAAATCCATAAAATTATTCAATCTGATAAAATGAAATCTCAAAGGGAAAACTTAATTCACAGCAAGATAGAGAGGGGAAAACACCATATGATCCAACTATATTAACAAAGCCCGTGATACATCAAGATCGTGACATCTCAAGAACACGAGAGAGAGAGAGAGAGAGATTAAACACATAGCTACTGGTACAAACCCTCAGCCCCGAGGGTAGACTACTACCTCCTCATCATGGTGGCCGTCGAGATGATGAAGATGGCCACCGGTGATTATTTCCCCCTCCGACAGGGTGTCGGAATGGGGTCTAGATTGGTTTTTTGTGGCTACAGAGGCTTGTGGCGGCAAAACTTCTGATCTCCCGACTTTCCTAGGGTTTTTGGAATATTTGGAAACTTATAGGGCGAAGAGGCGGTGCGGGAGGCCACCGAGGTGGGCACAACCCACCAGGGTGCGGCTGGGCCCCCAGGCGCACCCAGGTGGGTTGTGCCCCCTTGGGAAACCCCTCTGGTACTTCTTTGGACCAAGTTGTGTCTTCTGGTCCATAAAAAATCCCCAAAAAGTTTCGCTGCGTTTGGACTCCGTTTGGTATTGATTTTCTGCGATGTAAAAAATAAGCAAAAAACAGCAACTGGTACTGGGCACTATGTCAATAGGTTAGTCCCAAAAATGATATAAAGTTGCTATAAAATGACTGTAAAACATGCAAGAATGATAATATAATAGCATGAATACTTCATAAATTATAGATACGTTGGAGATAATGCTTCCAGCTCGGATGCATAATCATGAATACTTCATAAATTATGCAAGACGTGAAGCGCATGCAGTACTCTGTGGATGATGCTTCCAGCCCGGATGCATAATCATGAGAAGTTAATTAATGGGTAAGGAATCAAGCATATATAATATATGCTTCACTAGAGTTCAACAAAGGCACATGTGCAAAAGAAGAAGAGTTCAACAAAGGCAAATAATAAAATGATTTCTTTCTAAATACCACTCGCTAACTTGATCACAGAGAGAAACCTCAGGGCAGCTCCAGTGTGGATCATCAAATGAAGGGCATAAAATAAAAACGAATAGTGGGCGAGGTGAAAGCTATCCAACCGGAGGGAAAAATGTTTGTCCCTTGTTTGGCCTCCTTCCTTTGACATGGATATCTAGCTCAATAGTGAACAAACCATACATTTAAATAGTTGCAAACCTATGCAATCACAACCAAAAGCATTGGATGTTCAACAAGTATTTACATCCATCGTTCCCTAAAGCTCTGGTCCGGTTGCCCATGCCAAAGGTCCCAATTTTCGACCTCATTTTCACCCACCATTTTTGCATGGCACTTCAACATGGTAGCATGGTAGTCTTGTGCAAACTTCGCCGCATCTGGATCCAAGTTTGGACACAAATGTGGCTTTCATCATAGGCTTATTCTCCTCAAGTTTGAACTTCTTGTTTTGCATGTCCATGAAGAAGCCAAACCTCTCCATCTTCTACTCCTCCTTGACCTCATAGAGTTTGACATATGCCTCCTCCTTCTTGACCATGACTTCATCAAACTTCTCCATTATCTTGGTCATCGCCCCTTCTCGCTTCTCTTTCTCCACCCCCACTTCCTCCCTGGTTCCTAGGCCTTTTGACTAGAGCAACCGCTTATTTTTTGGATCATCATCTTCATCTTAATTTGCCATGGTGGTCTTGACGGAATAGCAATAAATGCAAGCCACTTGATTTTCTCATTTGTCTTGCGCGCCCGTGGTGGTCTTGATCGAGTTTGCATTTATTCATCCAACAATGCATAAATATGAAGTGCTTGTTCTCCGTTCTTGTGGTTCAACATGCACACACCGGGTTATCCAAGGAATACGATAGCATGGTCAATAACTTACAAAAATGAGAAAATTAGTCAAATGACCACCACATAGAGCAACAAGCCACATAAATTATGAGTCTTGATGTGCCACCCCACTAAGATGCCGGTTATCACTCATTTGAAGAATTCGCAAAACTTGTTGACAACCTCTTGAATAATGTGCCATTGATGGCCTAGCAACTTCAGATTGCAATCATGTATCAGTTACGTTTGAATTGGATTATATATTTTTCTTCTCATGAAACCAATCAAGCACACTTCGCCAAAATGTCATGCGCTTTCGCCCTATATATGTCAGGAACAGGTCCACACTAGTGGTAAACCACACGTCACATATCAACTCATCCTCCTTGTAGGAGTATGTGGATCCATGCTCTTCTTCTTTGGGTCTGCGCCCAGCGGCTAGTAGTCGTTCGGTTCAAAGTAGAGTTGCTTGGTGCACACCTACTGGGTGTTCGACTACGTCTATTGTTTCGGCTGGGAGTTATCCACTTGTCATCATAGCCACTTCTGTCATGGATAATGTTCATCATCCCTCATCATTTGCCGCTGCTGCACTTGGTTGAGTCATTCTGCCAAACAGTGAGCGAAGACTGATAGATGAGAGATCCATAATTGATTTCCGTGGCTGATTGCTCCATGAAGTAGTCATTTTTTAGATCGACAGAAAACGACGCTCAATGGCCAGAGGTAAAAGAGGTCATGGACTGCTGCAGTGATTTATGGATGTAGGACGTACCGAGGTGTTGGGTGGCTTCAACTGGGCGGCTCAGAGCTGCGATTGACTAGGCGGCATTGGCTTCTCCACCACCTTCTTCCGCTTTCAAGGATGAGCTACAGCCTGACCCTCTTCCACCGTTTTGTCTGCCTTCTTCTCTTGCCTTGATGTGTTAGCCTTGGCGTAGCGCAGTCGTGACCTCCATTTGGTCCGGGTCCTGCGGGATGATGAACATCATCTTCGACTCCTCTAACGTCTCCATAGCGGTGGCAGATGACAAAACAGGGGAGGGCGACAGCACTTGTGGCAGAGGCATCAAGAGGGGTGGGTTGTCGCTTGGGAGGACGGGCAGGATTGTGACAATGTGCAGGCTCCGATTCGGTTTTGGGTGGGTCCATGATGTTGGAGTCCAACATTGCGGACATTTGGACTCCCACAAACTGATTTGGTGCCGATCTGCAGGGTTTCAGACGTGCGGACCGGTCTGGACAATTTCAACAAGTATCCTTAGATGGCTAAAAGTATTCATACGGCCCGGTCCAAACATTGGCGGGATGTTTGGTGATCCGCGTTGGAGTTGAGCTAACACTTTTGGTCATTCTATACTAGTTATTCCCTACTTTTCAAATGGACCACTAGATGTAGCATTCAGTCGTCACAACATCAAGATAACTATTAGCTAGTCAAGAAAAACACACCCTGATAATGGACTACTTTATCCAAAAACGAAATTGGACTTAGGATTCTTCAACTCCGCTGCAACGAAGGGGTAATTGCCTGATACCTCCTCCTTAGTGCTCTTTGCGCCACATAGTGACGTAAAGCTCACGCTCCCATCTCACGTGGGCCAGCCCAAAAACGCGAGCTGCTCGCATGCTCGGTCATCACCCCATCGCTCACTTGGTTGATAGCTGACTGGTCGACCGTTGACTTTTGAAAAAATATCATGGATTTGAAAAAAGGTTCATTAATTTGAAAAATGTTCATGAATCTGAAAAAATCATGAATTTGAAAAAATCATGAATTTGAAAAAATCATGAATTTGGAAAGGAGTACACAATTTGAAAATATTTAGGAATATATAAATATTCAGAATTTTAAAAATCACTAATTTGGAAAAAATTCATGAGTTTGAAAAAAGGTCAGGAAAATAAAAAAGATATCACAAATTTGAAAAAAAAGTCGAATTTAAAAAAAATTCATGGATTTGGAAACATGCTCGTAGATTTAAAAAAATGTTTGTGAATTTGAAAAGGCTCACCAATTTGAAAAATGTTCATGATTTTAAAAAGTTTGAATTAGAAAAAAGTCTATGGATTTGAAAAAAATAACAAATTGGAGAAAAGTTTATGAATCTAAAAATTGTTCCTAAATTTGAAAAAGTGCAAGAATTTAGAAAAATTTCATGAATTTGAAAAACGGTCCATGAATCTGGAGTGAAGTGCATTGTAGGTCCTTAAACTATTTCATGGGTGTCACATAGGTCCTCGAACTATGAAAATCGTCATTTAGGTCCTCGAAGTACAGTAAGTGTGTCATCCAGGTCCAAAATCTCACTAACCCCTCTAAATGGCCAGCTGGCATGGTGAACAGTGCAAAAAATAAAAAATATGAACAAAAAATCTGAAAATCTTTGGCATCAAAGATACCCCTGGTGCGTGAATAGTAAAAATGTTCATTAATTCAAAAAAATGTTCGCGAATATGGGAAAAATATTCGCGACTTTAAAAAAGTTCACAAACAATAAATTTGAAAATATGTTCGCGAACCACAAATATTGTTCGTGGGTATGGAAAAAAATGTTCGTGAACCACAAAAATTCCTGACTTTAAAAAATGTTAGTGAACTTTTTATTAAAGTCGCAAATATTTTTTCTGAATTCATCGTTCGCGAACATTTTATTAAAGTCACGAATATTTTTTCCAAATTCATCGTTCGTGAACATTTTTTAAAGTCATGAATATTTTTTCCAAATTCATCGTTCGCAAACTTTTTTTAAACTCGCAAATATTTTTCCCAAATTCATCGTTCGCGAACATTTTTTTAAAGTCGTGAATATTTTTTCCAAATTCATCGTTCGCGAACTTTTTTTAAATTCACGAATATTTTTTTGAAGTCGCGAATATTTTTTTCCAAAGTCATCGTTTGCGAACATTTTATTAAAGTCACAAATATTTTTCCAAATTCATCGTTCGCGAACTTTTTTTGAATTAATGACATTTTTACTGTTCACGCGCCGTGTCTCTTCGATGACAGAGGATCTCAGTTTTTTGATACTTTTTTATATTTATTCTTTGTCGTGTACTGTTCATCACGCATAGGAATTCAGGACGATTTGCCGCGTACTGTTACGGTTACTGTTTATGTGCCAGCTGGCCAGTTAGAGCCTGTCAGGGAGATTTTGGACCTGAATGACACACTTACTGCATTTTGAGGACCTAGATGACGATTTTCATAGTTCGAGGACCTACGTGACATCCCTGGAATAGTTCAAGGACCTACAGTGCACTTCACTCATGAATCTGAGAAAAGTTCATGAATTTGGGATTTTTTGTGTATTGGACAAAAAAGAAAAACCAAATAAACTCAATCATGGAAAAACTAGAGAAAACCCGCCATAGGTAAAAACGAGTGCAACCATCTAGAAGGTTTCCAAAATCGGTGATAAATGAATTTGAAAAAAGTGCAGGAATTCCTTTGTCAAATTCATGTACATTTGAAAATCTTCTAGATTGTGGAACCATCTAGAAGGTTTCCAAAATTGTGAATTTGAAAAGGTGCATGAATTTTTAAAATGTTCATGATGTGTAGGTGTTGGGTATGGTTACTGCGTTAACCAGTGCACCAAGTGCCAAATAGGAAAACACCAATTGCCTACCTAAACTTAATATACTCAAAATTCGTGGTTACAATCTTTTACAGCGACGGGGGCTCAAAATTTGAGCATGTACATATTAGGGATTCACAATAGAGGACAAGATGTGAGAGGTTAATATCACGAGGAGATCTAACCATCCACAACCGAAGTTTGTTGTTCATCATCTGCTACAGGTTAGCATTTTGTAGAGTGCATGCGGGTGAAGGCCACGTGCCAATTTCTCCATGTGCGTTGAAGTGTCATGAACATGATTGTGCTACGGAGCACAATGCTCCATATTTGGTGATAGGAGGAGATCGCAAGCCACGCTATGTTCCATATTTGGTGATAGGAGGAGAGTGCAAGCCAAATGTCTTCGACGGGCATTGCAACACAAAATGTTGATTGCCGAGGACTAGAAACCAAACAACTCAAAGGAGGAGGACAAAAAAAGAAGTTGTCAAACTGTGTTAGCTGGTGATAGTGAATAAATGGCAGTTGGCGAAGTCGAGGAAGGTGATGTTGTTACAGAAGGCACAAGCCTAGTCTTGGGGATGTATCTGGTGCACCGGGGCAATTTGTGCTACCGGTGCACCGGTCGCCCATTGCACATTCAAAAATATTCAAAAAAATCCTGGAAAAAAATCTAGTGCATTGACACAATATCAACGCATGTTGTCACAAAAATTTAAATCAATATCTGAAACATTGGTCGAGATACAAAAATAATAAATTTGAGACTGAATAGTACATAACATGAGTTGGGCTTCAGTTTTGGCCCATTAGCACACTGATGTCAAATTTGTCATTTTTTTATCTTGAGCATTGTTTTGAATTTTGATTTGAATTATCATGACAACATACATTGATGTTGTGTCGATACACTAATTTTTTTTCCAGAATTTTTTGAATGTGCAACGGGGTCCAGTGCATCGGTAGCACCAATTACTTTGATGCACCAGATACGTTCCCGCCTAGTCTTACCCTGTGGAAGAATCCACATGATCTTGACTTTTGTAGGAGCGAATAAATCATGGAGAGGCATGCCGCACCTGGAGGAGCGAATCAATATGTACCATCAACAAATAGCGATACACCATGCGATTACTTGCTCAACCGGCACATCCAACATAGAGAGACACGAAAGCTCACCTATTGAACATTGGAGGAAATAGCGAATGCTCTCGGCCCTCCCATGCACCCGTGGTAGGTGGAGCTTTGGGCTTTAAATTTTGTGCATAAAACTCCTTGAAAGAGTCCTGAAATTTTGCCCGTGTCTAGGGCTTCAATGCTCACCATCAGATTCATGATTCAGCGGTCGAGGAGCTCTCTCCTGATATTTTCCTATGGACATGCAGCGGCATAGGGAGCAGGACAAGCACTATCGTTCTTGCAAGTTGAGTATTTTCGTCATCTAAGTTGGTAGAAAAATATTTTTATTTTATACAAAAGCCGGTGTTGTCTGAATTCATTTTTGACAACTAAAGTTCCTTCTTTATTCATTGGTGATAACACTTACATCTTTAAGTAAAAAAAGAAGAAGCTCATTAGGAGCCATTTCAATCCACTCACTGCAGAATTTAGATCTAACTACACTAGCTAATTCATGAGCAACAACGTTTGCTTCTCTAGGACAGAATTCAAACCGAATTGAACTAAACTCACATGCCAAGTGGTAACAATCAGTAATGATGGCTGCTGCATTGCCCGCATACTGATCGTCTTTGGTCATAATCTCTATTAGTTCTGAGCTGTCGAAATTAACAACAAGCCTGTTACACCCTGCCGAAGAAGAGAGTTGTAAACCAAATTTAAGAGGCAATGCCTCTGCGGAAAGAGGATCATAACATGACTTTATTAGTTTGTTCCCAGAAACAATAAAGTGACCTCTGTCATCTCGTATGACTTCTTCCATAGCTCCATGTAGCGCGTCATAGTCGAAGGCAGCATCTACGTTCAGCTTAACAAAGCCATTAGGTGGGTTTCTCCATCCGTCCTTCTTTAGTACTGCCTTTGGGTCACATGCAAAATTTGAGCATCACTCACATTTTGTTCCTTTTTAGGGCAATCCACATTTTATTCAAAACTGGTCGGACTTGAGTGAAATCCAAATGTCAATTTTGGGGAAACACCCGGGACCCAGCCTCTACATCCCAGCCCGGCGTGGCCCAGCAACCTGACTAGCCTTCGACGCTGCCCGTTCCGGCTCCCCACTCTTCGGTCCCAGACTCCCAGTTCCATCCCCATCAGTTCCATCCCCATTTGCTGCATTCGAAATTCCCCATCCCAGATGCCCAGCACTCTCCGCCTAACCAATCTCCACATATGAGGAAGAAGAAGGCGGCGGCGGCGCCGGCGCCTGTACCCGCGGCTGCCAAGACGAAATCGGCGGCAGCGGTGCCCGCGGCTGCTAAGAAGAAGCCCCTGGCGGCCAAGAAGAAAGCGGCAGCGGCCGTACCCGCGGCCAAGAAGAAGGCGGCGGCGGCGGCCAAGAAGCGCGCATCCGGTGGAACGGCCGGGTGCAGGCCACGGAAACGGGCACGGGATGACAACGGCGACGGCGATCTCATCAGCAACCTTCCGGACGCCGTCCTCTGCACCATCATCTCCCTCCTCCCCACCAAGGACGGCGCTCGCACGCAGGCCATCGCCCGCCGATGGCGCCCCCTCTGGCGCTCCGCGCCTCTCAACCTCGACGCCAAGAACCTCAGCACCAATGATTTCAAGCAGCCGCGCCGCCGCCAAGGGCGTCGACCGTCGACGGAATCCATCATCTCCAGGATCCTCGCCGACCATCCTGGCCCTGCCCGTCGCTTCGACATCCGATTACCCTGCATCTCCCCAACAAAAAGAGAGTACGCCAAGAGTGTTGCTCAGATCGCGAGCTGGTTCCAGTCTCGGAGCCTCGACAACCTTGAGGAGCTCCATATCCACTTCCCAATCTTGCGACTAGTAGGTCCGAACCCCCTGCTCTCATCTGTGCTCCGCTTCACATCAACTCTTGTCGTGGCCACTGTTGGCTACTGCGATGTCTCAGATGAGATCGCTCCTTCATTGAATTTCCCCATCCTCAAGCATCTCACTCTGCGTTACGTTAACATCTCCGTGGGTTCATTCCATGGTGTTCTTTCCGCCTGCCATGTGTTGGAGACCCTATCTCTGGATGGAAATTCTTATAATGGCTCCCTCCACATTAGCTCGCGAACTCTTAGGAGCATCTGCTTCAGTAATTGTCATATGGGTAAAAGCGAATTGGTTATTGAGGACACCCCTCACCTTGAAAGGCTGCTTTGTCCATGGTTGGACGGCGAGGCTATCCGGGTAAGCAGGGCACCTAAACTGGACATATTGGGCCCTTTGTCACCTTGCATCTCCAATATTCAGATTGCAAACCTAGTCTTTCAGGTAGAAGTATCCTACTCAACTCTTGCACTTGGCATTCCTTCATATATTAGTTTTATGCTCATTCTTGTTTTACAGGGGTTGGTTCCAACCAGCTTCAACAATTTGATATGCACAGTGAAGGTTCTGGCTCTCGAGTTTTCTTGCGCTGATTTGAATGCGGTTCTTGACGTCCTCAGGTTCTTCCCCTGCTTGGAAAAGCTTTATGTTATGGTGAGTTTTTATACTTATTTGCTTGCTTTAAATGTCAAAATGAAAACTGATACTTGAAAAAGAACTGATTGACACGTAATTTATAATCTAGTTAGGGACGAGGGGAATTGGTGCCCGAGCCCAGCTGATCCCGATATCATTGCATTACATTCTGGACTCGGGATCCGGGAAAATAGCCCTGACACGTCTGCCGTTGGAGTTTAGAAAATGTGGATAGCCGACGAATATGGACGGAACAGTGCTGCGTACGTGGGGCCGAGGGACGTGGGTGGGCTGACGGAAACGTGCGTGCCGTCTGGTCTGTGGACCAGGACGTCGGTGGTTTTCCCAACACATGGATCAAATAAGCATGGGAAAGCTGAGCCGTCGCACAACAGCGCCGTTCCAAACAAGCATGATGTGGGTCAGTCTGGAAACCCTTGCGGGCACGTGTCTTCGACCGGTGCCGACCGACCCTCCTTAGAGCTGTATTACAGCAAAAAGAGCGTTTTTGCCTATTTTTGGAAAAATCACAGTCGGAACAAAACATAAACTGAAACACACAAAACATTAACATTAATTCAGTTTGGCCGCCAAAGAGCTTTGTTCCACATCCAACTAGACATTACATTAATCCTAGTACAACATATCTAATACTGTAGTTGGGAAACACGCTTAAGAGTCCCTCACCCTTCCTTCATGTCGGCCCTAAAGAACACCGGAAGGGACTAATTGGCACTGCGAAAGAACATAGCGACGACATACAGAAGTAGAACGGTAAGCATGATGTTGATGGCTGCAAGCCCCTGGGATACAGAAACAGCTGTGATGGCGGAGACCGGCCTGAGGACTTGATTCACCGTGACGGGTTGCGCCCGCGTGGCTTGCTGGTTCTGGTTATGAGGATGAGCTATGTGCACCACAGGGTTGCTCTGGTGTCCATGTCCCGCCATGGGGACACACAGCTGGGCGTTTGGGTACCAGGCGGCTTTAGCTGGACATGAGCAATCTTGAGCGTGGTCGTTCTTCTGACGTACTTGTGCTGGAATTCGAAGAACCGACACTCGCGTGCCCGAAAAATCAGATCGACAAGGTCAGCTCGACATCTAAGAGGGGCAGATGAGATCAGAAAGTATAATGATTGCATGGGACAGATTTACTTACGTCATAGCGGAAGCACTTGTAGAAGCGATGCCCGGCCCATTTTCCCGTCCCTGCGACCTTGGTGTTAATCTCCGCCCCGCAAAAAGGACATGGGATGAGAGGAAGAAGATGGTCTGGCCTCTGGCGGCACAGGAAGAAATGAAGAAGACGTGTCAGACATGGCGGCCGGAGTGGGCACTCGATGTAGAGGACGAGATGAAATGGGGATTTTTTTGGTTGGGTGCGGCTGGATGTGGAAGACGAGTCCGGTGGGCGGTGGGTAGGTGCATTTAAAGCCAGCCTTCCTAGTTGCCGTTTGCAGTCCGTCTGCTGGACTGGGTCAGCATGGCTCAGATATGTTGCCGAGCCATCGGGCTTCTGCTTGTTCCGCATCGCAGCCGTGACGCGCCGTTGCAATGAATGCGTCCTACCGTTCATTGCGAAAAGGAAATATATGACTGCAGAATACACTGGATGGCATGAATCCGCATGAGAATCGTTGGTGTAGATTACGGGATCATCTGAGCCCGGGCTCAGAAACGAATTTTCCGCAATTACTTTAACATCATCTTTTAAGTCTTCTTTCCTTTTACAGTGGAATGAATACTTAGAGACAGACACTATAGGAAAAATAAATGAAGCCGAGTATGAAACATACTCGGCGAACACCGTTTTAACCTCGGCGACGTGTAAGCCAAGTGTTACACTCGGCTTAGCCTACTTGGCTTAATGTGTATTTGGTACTCCAAAAACAATTGATTGACATGTATAATCTAGTCTAGTTGGCAATTACTTTAAAGTTTTAAAATATGTATCTTATAAGTCTTATTTCCTTTCCAGTGGAACAAATACTTAAACACAGAGATGAACAATGTGCGTCATTATGACCCACAAGATCCAATCAAATGCCTTGAGACCCATCTCAAAACACTAGTCTTGAAGAATTACAAAGGCGACAAGCAAGATGTTAGCTTTGCCAAGTTCTTTGTTCTGAATGGGAAAGTGCTAAATGAGATCAAATTTGGCGTGAGTGAGAAGTTCAACGAGAAATGGGTGGCTGATCAACACAGGCTGCTAGGAGTGGAAAGTGAAGCTTCTCCAGACCTTGAGTTTAAACATTGTTCATACTATTTTCGCCATTCAGATACCCATGACTTGTCAATTGCCGATCCCTTCAACAACTCTTTTCTAGCTGAAGATGATGCCCTTCCAGTGATATCATGTTCTTCCAGTTCTGACGAGGATAGCACCTGAAGACCGTGTTGTCTTTTGCTCGTTTTTATGGTGCCGATGCCTGAATATTATGTTGCTTCAGTTCAATGCTTGTTCTCTGTTTGTAGTTTGATGTTCCTTTGTAATTCCCAGGATGGTATGTCATGGAACTAGTTCACTCTCAAAAGTTGTAACTGTGAGCTAGTAAACTCAGGATCAAACTCCTCTCTTAACATGTCTTTTGTCTGAGAAAGGACTACTCAGGTTTCTCCGTTTCTGTCAGCAATGCATTCTTGGTGGTCAGATGTTGCACCACTCGAAATCAGAAACTCATGAAACCTCTCAGTAGCTCTTTTTCACACAAGCAAAAGTTCGACTTGCTACTGACTTTTTGGTTCCCTTTCAGTTCGATGTGCTTAAAGCGAGAATAAAGTGGTTGCAGAGATGCATATTTAGTTCCACACATTTAACAGATAACAATAGTGGCAATATTCATTGTCCATGTGATTTCTTTTTCTCTTCATTCAGTGAGGTTTAGGGCGAATAATATGCAAAGTCCTCATCTCCAGATACTGGAATCATTGAGACACATAGCAATTTTCTTAAGCAGGGCTGCATATTTGGTTCCCCAACTTCCACAGGTAATAAGGACAAGAATCAAGATTCATGGTCCATGTGAAATATTTTCCTCCATCTTATTCAGTAAAGTTTATGGTGAATAATATGCAGACATCTCCAGATACTGAAATCATTGCTTTGTACATATTCAAGGTGATGCTAGTAAGATGTTGCAAATGTAGATTATATTTAGGCAAATCTGGTGTTGTATGAGTTGGCATACTAAAATGTAGGAAACACATCCTCTGTGAACTTGATTTCCTTATGCAGCCAGTCTAGCATTTTGCATTACGCTGTTTTAGAAACATTTGACAGCATCTGATTTCAGAAAACAAGTTCAGCTAGAAATTCCCAGCATTGTTTCAAACCGACCACTGATTAAGGAAGAAGGAAGTGGTCCAGCGCCGGGCGTCCGTCGAGGCCTTTGCCGTCGTAGTGAGAGAGGAACTCCCCCACCGTGATGCTCCTGTACAACGGCGGCGCCGACGAGGACACCTGTTCCTCGATGGGGCCGTACACCGCCGTCGTCGTCCTCAGGTCGGCATTGAAGAACGCCGCCACCGAGATCCTTGCCCTGTCCCTGCTCCTGTTGGCTACCACCCGGTGCTCCACGCTCTTCAGCCTCCCGTTGCTCACCAGCTGGAGCAGGTCGCCGACGTTGATCACCAGAGCGCCAGGCACCGGAGGGACGTCCACCCACACCGACCGCTTCTCGCCGCCGCTGCCACCGTCGACGAGCACCTGGAGGCCGGACATGTCGTCCTGGAGGAGCACGGTGAGGAACGCCGGGTCGGAGTGCCGGCTGGTGCCGAGGGTGAGGTGCGGCTGCGGGCACGGCGGGTAGTAGTTGCTCACCACGCTCAGGCCATCTACGCACCCCATCTTCTCCAGCCGATCCGGCGCCAGCCCCATGGCCTCCGACACCAGCTCCAGCACCCGCACGGCGAGCCGCCGCACCGCGTCGCCGTACTCGAGCAAGACGCCCCGCATGGAGGCGGGGAGCTCCTCCGGCTCCGGCGGGTCCGGGAACGCCTGGCAGAACAGGGTGTCGCGCCAGTTGGCCGCCGGCGACTGGAACAGGTCGAAGTTGGAGTTGAACCGGACCTTCTTGGCGAGGTCCCGGGTGTAGTGCGGCGTCTTGGCCTCGGCCGGCGACTCGTGGAACCGCCGCACGGACGCGACCATCTCAGCAAGGAGGTCAGCCGGCACGTCGTGGTTGACCACCTGGAAGAAGCCCACCGTCTCGGTCGCCGCCCGCACCTCGCCGACCACTTCGGATCGGCGGCCCGAGAGGTCGATGACCGGGATGGTGGCGGTGGAGGAAGTGGCGAGGGAGTCGGGAGGGTGGTGGAAGATGGGCAGGATGGTGGTGACCCCGGCGTCGACAAGGCCCTTGACGCCGGCCTTGGTGTCGTCGAACGCCTGAAGCTCCCGGCGGCGGTCGTAGCCAGCTGTACCTTTAGTGGCGGTGGACATGGCGCCGGCAGCGGTACTCTGTGGGGGATTGGGGAATCAGGAGTATTGGCCCGCGTGAGAGTTCGTAGGTTGCTTTGATTGCTGCTGTGCTTCGATCAATCGGTGATGTGTTGTCGGATATGAGAGCACGCCTCCCACGCGCGTGTACGTCGACTGTCATCTATAGTAGCACAGCAATATCACGTCTGGACGATCCTATGCGCCGGCCGACCGGCGCGAGAGTCTGGCCGGTTGCCACTCAGTCGTCCGATTGAGGTAATGAAGACCGTCTGATTCCTCTTCCCACGAACATGTCACTCTCTCCTTTCTCGTCCAATCATTCCTATCCTCTCACCTCGCACCAACCGCTACAGTACTCTCGCTCTCCCTCGCCTCACCCAACGATGCAGCGCTTGGTCACGGCGACGTGCATCAGCAGGTCGTCGTTTGTCGCGGTCGTGAGGCTATTGCCGCCGCAGCAATGCGCGCGTGCAATACGATGTCGCTGCCATCCTAGCAATCTGGGTGGCCCGTCGTAGCGTTGCCGAGCATGGTCGTAGCAAACTGTGTTGCTGGTTGCAACATCCCATGGTGCCCGTCGTAACATCTCTGGTGCATGTCGGGTGGTCATCGTGGCGTCGCCAGACATGGTCGTAGCGATCCCGACGATCGTTACAGCTCCGCCATGATCTGTGTCGTGGAAGTGTCACGATGGATGTCCTCGTAGAAGGACTTAGTTGCGAAACCATTGCGACGAGGTTAGCTTAAAGGGGTTAAAACGAGACAAAGGACACGAGGATTTATACTGGTTCGGCCCCTTGCGGTGAAGGTAAAGGCCAACTCCAGTTGAGGTGGTATTGCTAGAGTTTCGATTACCATGGAGCAAATCTGCTTTGCCTTGCTCTCGACTTGATGTTTCTTGCCCTAAGCCGCTGCCGGGTCGTCCCCTTATATACACGGGTTGACGCCCTGCGCCTACAGAGTTCCGGCCGGCTCATATAACGTGTCCGGCTCGGTGACGTATCTTACATACCTTACATTACAAGTCTATACGTACATGACGGTTTATACTTACGGGCCTTAAGCCGCCTCTGGGCTTGGGCCTCTTACAAGCCTAACTGCGAACCGCCATCTTGTATATTCTTGGACTTCACATAGATGAACCGCCATTGTGGCTGACCCGACCCCTCCTGGGCAGGTTATATCTGATAGTCATATCCCCAACATTAGGCCCCAGATTGATTTGAACTTGTTCATGTCAATCTTCAACACTTAGAAAAATCCTTCTACATATGGTGTGAAAACCTTGTAACCCGCCATGACGTCATCTCCAAGAATTTTGAAAACCCGCCACGACGTCATTTTAACAGATCTTTATCTTTACTGTCCTTTCGAAAATTGAGGCGTCCAATTAGTTGGATAATCATCATTTGGCCTCCTCATTTTTCGCGCCTGCATGTTGCCCCTTTCCTTATAAATAGGGTGAAACCACCCCTTTCTCATTCTCCTCTCTTCTCCTTCTCGTATTCTTCTTCCTCGCGACGCACCAGCCCTCACAAGCTCCGCCATCGTCGACCTCCGTCCCCTTCATCAACTACGGCCGCTGCATCGCCCTGAACGGTCCAGAAACACCGCGACACTCCTTCGCTGTCAGCTAGCATCAGTAAGTCTCCCCTTTTACTTTTCATGGATATGTTCTTTAGGGTTTCAGTGTTCGTCGATGCTCATCGCTCCTCCTCCTTCTTCTTGCTAGATCGCGTAGTTTTGATCTGAAAATAATATAGGTCATGTGCGGTAGCAGTTTTAGCACCCGCTTTTGACATTAGAATATATCCTCATTGCATTAGATCTCTTCTGGGGCACCTCCACTTTTCTGCTGCCGCCTCTGTAGGTTTGGAATTTATTTCCGTTTTCTGAAAAGCCGTAGATCCGGATTTATAGCTTTAACCTGTGGAACATGTTTGTCCCAACACTTAGCAAATTTTGCTCTTGGTAGACCTTGAATATCTTAGTCATGGCGGCTTACTTTGACGGCTTATCATTACTTCATATATCATTAGCCCTCGCTTAAGTCACCATTCTGAACATACACTGCAACTGTTAACTTGTGATTTCACCAACTAACTTGAGCCGGCAAATTATTCCCTTCCTTTAGGTTGTCCTTTCATCATGCCGCCAAAGACAGTTACTACATGTAAGTGGGTTCCCTCCATCGTCACTGAGGGTACTTTAAAATATTTTGTCACAGTTGGATATTTGCCAGAGAAAAGTGTCATGCATTACCACGCTCCTGACCCGGGCGAAGCGAGACCTCAGCCAAAGGATGGTGAAGTCATTGTATTCACTAATCATATGAACCGGGGCTTCTCGTTACCCGGCTCTAAGTTCTTCAGAGATGTTCCGCACTTCTTCAAACTCCATCCTCAAGACATTGGACCTAACTCCGTGTCAAACATCTGTAACTTTCAAGTTTTTTGTGAAGTATACCTTCAAGAAGAGCCTAACGTCGAGCTTTTCAGGGAATTCTTCTGTCTGAACAGCCAAAATGAATTCAGAAACGGGCCCAGCTTAGAACTTGGTGGAATCTCAATTCAACGCAGAAGAGACGCCATCTTCCCTCAAGCAGCTCTACCGAGTCACCCCAAGGACTGGAACCAGACGTGGTTCTATTGTAAAGATATCTCGCCGGTTGATGAAAATCCATTGCCGGGTTACCGTGCTGAACGTCTTGATTCAAAACATCAACTCCCCAAGAAACTTACCGCCGCCGAACGTAAGAAACTCGCCCCTACAATCAGAAAAGTTCAAGCCCTGCTAGGAAACGGTTTAACCGAAGTTGATTTAATCCGCTGTTGGGTCGCATGGTGGATCATACCCTTAAGCCGCCAATCTGGCTTGATGTGTACTTATACCGGAGGAACAGACGAACCATTACGCCATAACTCTCTGCGTTTGACTGAAGAGGGAATTATTGAAATGGCAACAACACTTGTAAATAGCAAATTCAAAGACTGCAGCAAAGTGGGTATGAATTCTTTCTGCAAGCTTAACCCGCCGCGAGACGTAAGTCTCTCGATTTTCCTTATTTTACTTCATCACCCAAACATTACATGAACTCAAGTATGTTACTCTTCCGCAGGCTAAATTTGACTTCTGGAAGGCTAAACCTGACTTCTGGAAGGCAAAATATGACCACGAGGCTGCCAAAAGGGCTAGGGCTGCCATGAAAGCCGCCAAAAAGACCAGCAAGAAGCCTAGGAAGAAGTCAAGCGCCTCTGACCTGCTTAAGCTGGATGACGCCTCTGAGTCAGAGGTAGCCGTTGACTCTCTTGGTTTGTTTTTCAACCATCTTATTGACACTGACTATTACCAGGATGACACGGGAGCCAGCCAAGCAGTTGAAGAAGAGGTAACTATTATTTCCTCCGACTCAGAACCTTTGCCAAGGCAGAAACTTCGGCGAGTAACCCGAAAAGTAAGGTTTTTCACACCCCTTGGCTTATTTAGATCCTCACTTTCTTTTGAAACGACAGCAACACGATAGCCGCCGCCAGACCCGAACCGGTGGAGGTGAAGAATTATTATCTGGTTTACCAAACACTCCTCGAAAACGCCGAAATGAGGTTCTTTTTAGCCTTAACTCTTTTATTTACTGGCGGGTTTCTTTCTTTAACCACTCAATTCCTTTGATTCAATTTTGTAGGAGATTTCCCGTTCTTCCTCTAGCGATTCATCTCAGACTCAGCTGCCGGCTTTCAAGACTGCCCTTGGGTCAGAATAATTAACTTTCTTCTGTATGTTTATATCTTCACCATTATGCTGACTTGTCCAAATTCTTTTTAGCGGTCAAGCAAAGCCCAACAAGAAGGTGAAGGTGATAGAACCTGTTGTGGAATTGTCACGACAGGTGTCCTAGTGAAAGGACTTAGTCATAGGGCCATCGCAACTAGGAAGCTTAAAGGGGTTAATGGAGACAAAGGACATGAGAGGTTTATACTGGTTCGGCCCCTTACAGTGAAGGTAAGGCCTAGTCCAGTTGATGTTGTATTGCTAGGTTTCGATCACCAAGGAGTGAATCTGCTAGCTTGGCTATCGATCTGTTGTCTCTTGTCCTAAGCCGCCGCCGGATCGTCCCCTTATATACACGGGTTGACGCCTGGCGGCCTACAGAGTCCCGGCCGGCTCATAAAACGTGTCCGGCTCGATGACTTTTTTTACATGCCTTTCTTACTCATGGCGGTTTACAATCATGGGCCTCAAGCCGCCTCTGGGCTTGGGCCTACTACAAGTCTTATACTAAACCATCGCCTTGTATATTCACTGAACTTTTAGTAACCCGCCATTAGGATTGACCTGACCCCTTCTGGGCGGGTCATGCCTGGTAGTTATATCCCCAACATTAGGCCCCAGGTTGATTTGAACCTTGTTCTTGTCAATCTCTAACACCTTAAACGAAATCCATTCTCTTCTGTTTGTAAAAGCTCTTGTAACCCGCCATGATGTCATCTTCAGAAAATATGAAAATCTGCCATGATGTCATCTTCAACGGATCCTTATCCTTAAATGTCTTCCGAGAATCAAGGCGTCCATTTAGCTGGATAATCATTACTTTGGTCTCCCTCGATTTTTGCGCCTGCATGTTCACGTATCCCCTTATAAATAGGCTTGGCCATTCCTTCCTATTTCTTCTTCTTCCTCTCGCACCTTCTCTGCCGCTCGAGCCCCGCCGCTGCCGCAGCGCACCGTCGTCCTCAACTCCGGCCGCTGCATCACCCTGATTCTGTCCAGAGAACGGCGGTGACCCTCCGCAGCAACTCCGTACCCGTAAGCTATCACCTTCTCACCCCTATAGATCTGCATTAGGGTTCAGGAGGTTTTCTTCTTATGTTCTTCGCTGTTCGTCGTAGATTCGTTGCAACCTCTCTTACCGCACCCTCTTTCGATCTAAAAGTAGTGCAGAACTTACACAGTAGCTGTCTCTCATCCATTTTAGACGCTAGCAGATCCCCTTCTCTTGTATAAATGCCTCTTTAGAACTAACGAACTCCGCTGTGCCCGTTTTTTAGGTCTAACTTTATTTTTCTTTTCTGAACCATTTTGATCCATAATAATAGCCACAGCTCGGGAAACCTGTTTGTCTCAACACTTAGCCAATTTTAATTCTGGCAACCTTCGAATACTTTTTAGTCATGGCGGCTTATGACTCCGGCTTATTTTTCCTTTATATGTCATTAGCCCTTATTTAAGCTGCCATTATTCATCTGTATCATGATCATGAACCTGTAACTTCATCAATAAATTGAACTGGCAAATTACTTTCTTTTCAGCTTCCCTTTTTTCATCATGCCGTCAAAAGCACCAACAGTCTACAACTGGGTCCCCTCCACAGTAACTGAAGATAACTTGAAAGAGTTTGTCACCATTGGATTTTTGCCAGAGAAAAACATTATGTCTTATCGTGCTCCTGACCCAAACGAGGAACGCTTAATCCCAAAGACGGTGAAGTTATTGTCTTCACTGACCACATGAATTGGGGTTTTTCACCACCCGGCTCAAAGTTCTTCAAATATGTTCTTCATTTTTTTCAAACTTCACCCTCAAGATCTTGGACCCAATTCCATATCCAACATCTGCAATTTTCAAGTTCTCTGTGAGGTGTATCTTCA
Organism: Triticum aestivum; assembly: GCF_018294505.1. Taxonomy (NCBI): domain Eukaryota; kingdom Viridiplantae; phylum Streptophyta; class Magnoliopsida; order Poales; family Poaceae; genus Triticum; species Triticum aestivum. The sequence goes on along the minus strand of NC_057794.1, from coordinate 74,156,690 downwards.
AGAGGAGCCGACTGTGGAACTCTTCAGAGAGTACTTTTATTTGAACTGCCAGAATGAGTGTACCAACGGCCCTAGCTTGGAACTCGGTCGAATCTCGATTCAACGCCGACAAGGTGTTGTCTTTCCTTTAGTGGTCTTACCAAGCCATCCCAAAGATTGGAATCAAACATGGTTCTACTGCCAAGACATATCACCAGTCGATGAAAAACCACTGCCGGCTTATCACACGGATCGTCTTGATTCCAAGTTTGTGCTCCCCGACAAGCTTACTCCTGTTGAACGCAAGAAGCTTATCCCATCTATCAAAAAGATTCAAGCTTTATTGGGAAACGACTTAACTGGAGTTGACCTGATCCGTTGCTGGGTCGCATGGCGGGTCATCCCTCTAAGCCGCCGATCCAAATTGATGTATGAATATGGCGGAGGCCCAGATGGTTCTCTGCGTCACAGCTCTGTACGACTAACTGAAGAAGACATTGTTGCGATGTCAACCATCCTCGTAAATGGCAAATACGAGGACTGCAGTAAGGTTGGATTAAACCCCTTCTGCAAACTTAACCCGGCACCAGAGGTGAAAAACCCCCTGACCTCTTTCTCTTTTTGTGTTTTCCTCAGTAGTTTAAATACTTGCATGACTTTTTAACCTATTTATTTGTTTACAGGCCAAATCTGACTTCTGGAAGGCCAAGTATGATCATGAAGCTGCCAAGAAGGCTAGAGCCGCTACCATAGCCGCCAGGAGAACGACCCGAAAGCCCAAGAAGAAGAAGACTGCATCTGACTTATTCTACCTAGATGATGCTTCTGAGTCGGAGGTAGCCCTTGACTCCCTTGGCTAGTTTTTTAACTACCTTATTTGCACTGACTATTGCTAGGACGACACGGGGGCCAGCCAGGCCGTGAAAGAAGAGGTAACTATTTCCTCCGACTCAACCCCTTTGCCAAGACAGAAACTTCGACTATTGCCAAGATGATGCTTCTGAGTCGGAGGTAGCCCTTGACTCACTTGGCTAGTTTTTTAACTACCTTATTTGCACTGACTATTGCCAGGACGACACGAGGGCCAGCCAGGCTGTGGAAGAAGAGGTAACTATTTCCTCCGACTCAACCCCTTTGCCAAGACAGAAACTTCGACTGGTAACCCAGAAAGTAAGGTTTTCGCACCCTTTGGCTTATCTGGACCCTCATTTTCTTTTGAAAAAGCAACAACATGAGAGCCGCCGTCAGGCCCGGACTAATGAAGACGATAAACCGCCTTCCGATTTATCTTTGTCTTTTTGCTTCCATTAATGGATCATCTTGTTTTATTATTCCTTCAAGCAAAAAGGAATATGTTTGATAAATACACAAATATTTAGCAAACCTTTGTGTGCCTCGACACGTGGGAGATATAGCCGCATCTTGGGCATTACATTACACCTTTCACACACAAGCGTATACATAAAACTATATGGGGTGTACATACAAACGAAACGTTTTCTCTGGATTAACTGTGTGAGATGTACATAAGAACGGAAACATATTCCTTGGATTGACTGTGTGTAATATACATACGTATGGAAATGTTTTTCTGGGATTCACCGTGTGGGATGTACATACCTACGGAAATGTTTTTCTGGGATTCACCGTGTGGGATGTACATACCTATGGAAATGATTGGGTTTCGATGCCTCGCCCGATCGCACACGGCCCCAGCCTGTGTCCCAGTAGGGCCTATCCCCGACGATTTCCGGGTCGTGTGGGAAGGACCCCCCTATCGCCCACACTCACTTGGCGACGGTTCTAAATGCCGTCGCAGAAAGGGGTTAAAAACAGTTTGTATAGCACCGACACGTACTAGTGTTTATATCATAAATACAGTGCTGAAAATCAACATTGAACTTCTTATATTCATCAACAACTCCGGCAAGGTGCTTGCAAGCATTTTTTTTTCATATGCCACACACAAGTCTATGGTGAGACTGAGGGGAGACTTCACGAATTGCCTTTGCCATTGCCGCATCTTCATCTGTGAGAATTTTACGTGGATGTTTTCCTAACATAACTTTTAGGAAAGTTCTGAAAAGCCAACCAAAACTAGTAGCGGTTTCATCATAGAGAAGTGCAGCACCAAAGACAATAGTTTTCTGGTGATTATTCATCCCTACAATCAAACCAAATGGACGTCCATCATCTAGTTTTCTATATGTGGTGTCAAAGCATATAACATCGCCGAAACTTGCATAGTTGAAACCATTTTGGAGTCAGCCCAAAAAATATTAGTTATCAACTCATCCTCATCCACTTGAATTGAATAATAAAAGTTGACATCTGCTGAGACCTTTTTCTCCATGTATTCTAATACTCCCCCCTGTGTCACCTACCTTCGCTTTTATTGTTCTCTTGGAGTACAAACAATTTTTCATATATTGAGGTGTAAAGCCAAGGTTTTCACTTCCACCTGCTTCTTTGGCCATCAAATCGATTGTTGCTTTATTTGAAATGCCAACAGACTTTGCAACCTCTGCATTTGCTATATGTGCTTCTATCACCTTTCTCTGGGATCTCAAGTATTGGGTCATGATTCCATGAGCAAGAGTGTGGTTCTGTGATGCCTCGAATTCATACACATAATAAAATCCATTTCTAAGGCTAATCTTCATACGGGCATCACAGCCACATCATGATTTAGGCCTACTGTAACTGAATATCTCCTCTTTTTATCTTCCCGGTGATGGCCTATAATTATCTTAGTAATTGTCTTAGAGCATAAAGAAGTGATCAGCCTCAAAACAAATAAAGAATAATCCATACCTTGACGATAGCATGTAAATGCCCGTTGCTGAATTGTAGAAGAGTCTGTCACTTTATGCCCACTGCTTCTTCTGATGCTAAAACTAGTTGTTATAAAATAAATAGGCCTCCTTTTGAGATAAAAATTTCATGCCAAGCTTTGGTACCCTTTCACGTTGTGATCTACTTCAGTTTCTTGCTGATCCTATATCAATTAGGATTTGATTTAGTTATAACATTCCAGGAACTATATGCATTGTAAAAGGAATAGAAAAAACTATGCTAGATGCTTTCCAGGAACTGAAATTAGAGGATCCTACAAGAACGTCCGCACATGCAATTAAATTTGAAATGGGGGTACTGTACATGGTACTGCTTTGTTTTTCTAAATGGAAAAGAACTAACTTTCCATCGCTGTTTGGCATCTGCAGATTATGATCACAGTTTCTGTAGAATATCTACAAGGGTGCATCATGCTGCTTTTTGTGTCCAACACTCGGGATCGTGTCACAGTTAATGGAAAGATTCACCAATAAGAACTGAGTCAGGTTTCTTACTTTTGGGGTGTGAGATTGATCGTCACCCTCCTTGTTCCCCGGACCACTCCTCGGAGAAGCCATGGGGGATGCCAGACTTGGAGATGCCATCAGGACGTGGATTACTTTGCTGCTCAATTCAATAGAAGCCGCTATTGATTGTTGTGCGCCCTCAAGACTGTAGGTCGCTCCTGTCTCCTATGAGCAATAGATTTACATTTTTGCGCACTTTTGTATATGTTGTGGATCTATTTGTGGGACGGTGTGAGACTTGATTATTCCCTCCAGTTTTGCGTTCTGTTTTAATGATGAGAATATTACAGAAGGGAATATGTATTAGGATGTGTATTTTATTTTTTTCATAGAAATTCTGGAGCAGGGCGTGCGTGGAGCCACAGCCGTGCGATGAATTTTCCTTTAAAATTGATAATTTTTTTTAAATTTGATAAACTTTTTCTAAATATGATAATTCTTTTTCAAAATCGATGAACTTTTTTTGGATTTAGTGAACTTGTTTTCAAATTTGATGAACTTTTTTTCAAAAATCATAACTTTTTTCAAAATCAGTGAAGCTTTTACAAAATTGTTGAAGCTTTTTCAAAATTTGATGAACTTTTTTTCAAATCGGTGAAGCTTTTTCAAAATTTGATGAACTTTTTTTAAATCTATGAACTTTATTCTCAATATTTGTGAACTCTTTTTTGAAATGGGCGAACTTTTTCAAATTCGATGAACCTTTTCTCAAAATCATGAACTCTTTTCATAATCATTTTTTTTGTAATTCATGAACTTTTTCTGAAATGTTTCCAACTAGTTGAAAAATCAAATGCTACAGTAAATGGTAGATGTGCAATAAATTGCGCGGCTATAAATGTTCTTAAATAATTCGCCCTAGACTTGGTTACTAGCACGTACTACTTAGGTTAGGTGGTTAGCCATCTGAAATGTCACGACGCGTGTTCGATCCACGAGGAGAGCCATTTTTGGGGGGATTTTTCACACTACCCACGAGCGAGCGAACTTCGGGTGCGATCTATTGAATTTTTGATGGGCCGGCCCAGTAACATCGCCTGTGGGCGCTAGTAAGCAGAACAGGTTAGACCAACTCCAATGCGCCTGCTCTCTCTCGGTGATGGCCGCCATGTTTGGTTAGGGCATCCCGGAAATTTACCATCCGTCCCTGTAAATATTGTGACGAATTAATAAAGCTTCACGACGTTGTCTCAAAAAAAAAAAAACTCCAATGCGCCGATCCAGACAGACGGCGATTTTATCTGTTTGGGTCGGCCCAACGGACACCCATGTCCATTTTCGTATTTGGGTCGGCACATGCGTCCAACCCTGGCCCGACCAATTTTTTAGGTCGTGCAAAAAAAAAACACAAAATATTTTGAAAATAGAAAAACATTAATTAAACCGCGTCAACATTTACATTATATAAAACATTAAATAAACCCAAACTATGATGAGGCGCGCTGCCCTAGGCGTCCTCCTCATCGTCGTCAGGGCCAGTGAGGTCGATCAGCGTTGGCGCCGGCCCGGCCCAGGATAATGCTGTATTCCAGGTCGTGGTGACATCGTTCACCGCGGGTTGTATCGCCACCGGCTGGGCATGACGCGCCCCCTCCTCGGCCTCGTGGCTCAAAGAACATGCGGTGCCTTCATGTTTGGTTTTGATAATTGATGACAATTTCTATGGACTAATGGTTGCCTTGGGTTATATTAAAGGTTTTTTCCATAGGCTTTTTTTGGAGTACATGTGTTGGTTTCAAGGAGAGTTTGTGTCGACCAAGGTGCTATTTAAGGAATTATCTAAAGATCGGTCATGTGAGTGTTGAGCTTATTGCAAGCATGTCTTGAAGAAGAAGATTGTGTGATCATTCATGTCTACCTTCAAGACATCATCCAAATGAAGAGAATTGGAAAGGTTCAAGGTTGATCAAGACTAAGTCAAGAGTGAATCAAGTTGATCAACTCACAAAGCGGCAGAAGATGTACCGAGAGGGATCAAGTGATCCCATGGTATGATAATCATTGTCAATTACGCTTTGTGTACAAACCCATGGTCTTCCTGAGAGTTTTGTGTGGGGTTAGGTTGCTGTGTGTAAATTCAAGTGATGCATCACGAAGAGATCAAGTGCTTGAAACTTGCCGTCCATTGTGGTGACAATGGACTTCTGAAGATGTGCGGAAGAGTTGCTCACCCATAGTGGAGTATGAGAGAGCAATCTACTAGTCTTCACCAAGCCAACGCAATCAAGAAAGGTGGTCCAACTTGAGGAAGTCAAGATCGTCGCCATCTAGATCAAGTGGACTATGTGCAAGACAAAGGTTTGCCCTTGATAGGTTATCTAGTATATCGGTCTCATAGTGGTAGTTGGGAGACCGGGGTATAGGATCGATTGTCATACTATCAAGGGGGCTCTCGATGAGTAGCTTGATCGTATCGTTCATAGAGAGCTCAAACCATTGCATCCTGGCATCTTCTTTATTGGTTCTTGTTTGGTTCTTCTCTTTGTGAGTTTTGGAGCTTTTGGTCATCTTAATGACAAGCTCGAGTTCATCGAAAACGGAGTTCACATGCATCTTCTATGATGTTTTCGATGTTGGAGGTTTTGCCGGTTCTTCTCGGCTGAAGGTTTCACTCCTCTATTTGTTAGGCATACCTCCCCTGCCTCTTCTTACTATAACCAGTTGTTGTTTTGATACTACTCGTCGTCTTGTATCCAACAAGCTTGAGTTTGCTCAATTCGGAGCTCCTATGAAGAAGTTATGGCAGTTTTGGTTTTCTCCCTGCGGTAGTATCGTGGTCGGCAGCGGGTTCGGTGACCGCCCTCAAGGGTCCCTTGGTGGAATCATGGCATTTTGCATTGTGCGAGGGCGTGAGGAGATTACGGTGGCCCTAGTGGCTTCTTGGGGAGCATTGTGCCTCCACACTGCTCCAAACGGAGATTAGCATCTGCAAGGGTGTGAACTTTGGGATACATCGGCGTCTATGCGTGCCTCGGTTATCTCTTACCCGAGCCCTTTACTTATGCACTTTACTTTGTGATAGACATACTGTTTCTTATCATATATCTTGCTATCATTTAGTAGTTTATCTTGCTTAGCATAAGTTTTTGGTGCACATAGGTGAGCCTAGTTGTTGTAGGTTTTGTGCTTGACAAATTAACCGCTAGGTTTATTCCGCATTTGTTCAATCCTCAACCGTAAATATTTTAAAATGCCTATTCACCCCCTCTAGGCGACATCCACGATCTTTCAGCGGTGCTCCTCCTCGGCGTCGCACTCTGATGTCTACTACTCAACCTTCTACTTGTAGACTCGTGTTGGGCCTCCAAGCGCAGAGTTTTGTAGTACAGTAGCAAATTTCCCTCAAGTGGATGACCTAAAATTTATCAATCCGTGAGAGGTGTAGGATGAAGATGGTCTTTCTCAAACAACCCTGTAACCAAATAACAAAGAGTCTCTTGTGTCCCCAACACACCCAATACAATGGTAAATTGTATAGATGCACTAGTTCGGCGAAGAGATGGTGATACAAGTGCAATATGGATGATAGATATAGGTTTTTGTAATCTGAAAAAATTTAAAAACAGCAAGATAGCAAGTGGTAAAAGTGAGCGAAAACGGTATTGCAATGCTTGAAAAGAAGGCCTAGGGTTCATACTTTGACTAGTGCAAGTTCTTTCAACAATGATAACATAAATAAATCATATGGCAATCCCTCAACATGCGACAAAAGTCACACCAAAGTTTCTATCACGGAGAACATAAGATGAAATAGCTTGTAGGGTATGAAACCACCTTAAAGTTATTCTTTTCGATCAATCCATTGAGCTATTCCTATAAGTGTCACAAACAGCCCTAGAGTTCGTAGTAAAACAACACCATATGACACACATCAATCAATCCTAATATCACCTAGATACTCCAATGTCATCACAAGTATCCGTGGGTCAATTATACGATATGCATTAAACAACTTCAGATTCATAATATCCAATCCAACATAAAGAACCTCAAAGAGTGCCCCAAGATTTCTACCAGAGAAATAAGGACGAAAATGTGCATCAACCCCTATGCATAGATTACCCCAATGTCACCTCGGAAATCCGCGAGTTGAGTGCCAAAAACATACATCAAGTGAATCAATAGAATACCCCATTGTCACCCAGGTATCCCACGCAAGACATACATCAAGTGTTCTCAAATTCATAATAGTATTCAACCTGATAATAGTGAAACCTCAAAGGTAAAACTCAATCCATTACAAGAAGGTAGAGAGGGAGAAACATCATAAGATCCAACTATAATAGCAAAGCTCGTGATACAGCAAGATTGTGCCAAATCTAGAACACGAGAGAGAGAGAGAGAGAGAGAGAGAGAGAGAGAGATCAAACACATAGCTACTGGTACATACCCTCAGCCCCGAGGGTGAACTACTCCCTCCTTGTCATGCAGAGTGTCGGGATGATGAAGATGGCCACCGGTAATGGTTTCCCCCTCCGGCAGGGTGCCGGAACGGGCTCCTGATTGGTTTTTCGTGGCTACAGAGGCTTGCGGTGGCAGAACTCCCGATCTAGATTTATTTCTGGGGGTTTCTATATTTATAGGAATTTTTGGCGTCAAGAACAAGTTAGGGGGTCCACGAGGAGCCCACAAGACCGGAGGGCGCCCCCAGATGGTAGGGGCGCCCTCCACCCTTGTGGAGGCCTCGTGGCTCTTCTGGCCCAACCCTTTTGCTTCCGGGACTTCTTCTGGTCCATAAAAAATCACCGTAAATTCTGAGCTCATTTGGATTCTGTTGGATATTCCTTTTCTGTGAAACTCAAAAACAAGGAAAAATAGAAACTGGCACTGGGCTCTAGGTTAATAGGTTAGTCCCAAAACTCATATAAAATAGCATATAAATGCATATAAAACATCTAAGATAGATAATATATTAGCATGGAACAATCAAAATTACAGATACGTTGGAGACGTATCATGCTCTAGCTGCTCGAGGTACTCGGCCTCGCGCTCGGCCAGCCTTCGCTGGCGCCATTGCTCGAGGTAGGCGCGCTCCTGCGCCTCCGTCGCCCCCATCCATATCGATGATGCTCTGTCCCACTCGCGCACCACCCTCGTTCAGGAGTAGCGCATGATGGGGTCAGCTCCTGCTCGGCCTTGGCTGGAGACAGCGGGGCCAGCGAAGGCACTATGCAGTCGCCAGCCGCGGACAGCGTCAAGCCTCCACCATGTGCACCTCATAAGCCGCCTCCTCCTCCTTCCTGCATCGCTCCTCCTCCTCGCTCTCCCGAAGGACTGCCGCCAGGGCCGCCTGGTAAGCGGCCTGCACTGTCCGGTCCTCATCGCGAACGACGAGGGGCGGCAGCAGGGAGACATGCGAGACGTCGTGGACGCCACGCCGCCTGGCCTCCTCATGCTCGAAGGCGAACCAACGCCCCAAGCGGGCAGACTCAATGTCGTAGGTGGAGTCACAGCGCTGCTCCGGCGTCAGCAACGCCCACCGTCGTCACACCTCCTCCGCGTGCGCCCTCGCCGACCGTGGCACTGCCGGCACTGGGATCCTCTCTGGATCCAAGTGCCGGTCGTGTGGCAAGGTGACGTCGGGGTAGGGGAGAGGGACATGGTTCTCCCAGTGCCACTTCACCTAGTGCACTGGGATGTTCGCGCATCCCGCTGGCGGAGGTGGGGGGAGGCGGGGGAGAGGGGTGGCGAGGGCCTTGCCTTTGCCTTTGCCAGAGAAGAAACCCATTCTTGCTGGCTAGGGTTGCCGCCAACGGGGAAGCAGAGGGGTGGCGAGATGGGGACGCACTAGTAGAAAAACGACTTTTAGTACCGGTTCATAAGGACCTTTAGTACCGGTTCTGGAACCGGCACTAAAGGGTGAGGACTAAAGGTCCCCCCCTTTAGTCCCGGTTCAGCACGAACCAGGACCAAAGGCCCACCACGTGGCATGAGGCGCATCGTGGTCTGGGGGACCTTTAGTCCCGGTAGGTAACACCAACTGAAGGAATTTTTTTTTAATTTTTTTGAAATAAAGCAAAAATAGTCCGCCTACTAGGCCGGCACAGCCTGCATACGACTAGAAACCCAACCTCTAATTGGGCCAGGACGCAGGCCCGTATGGCCCAGTAGGCCCCACAGGGCAGAAGACTTGCAATAGGCCCACAAAGGCCTTCTTAGAGAGGAGCTCGACACGGTAGCTGCGACAGGGCTTATAAACCGGTGCGAGCACCTCTCAACTAGCGAGGTGGGACTAAACATTGTGCACTATGGGTGGCAGCGCACCACCTTTAGTAATGGTTGGTGGCTCCAACCGGTACTAAAGGAGGGTCTTTAGTACCGGTTGGAGCCACCAACCCGTACTAAAGGCCACCACCTTTAGTGCCGGTTGGTGGCTGATGTCTACTACACAACCTTCTTCTTGTAGATGTTGTTGGGCCTCCAAGTGCAGAGGTTTGTAGGACAGTAGCAAATTTCCCTCAAGTGGACGACCTAAGGTTTATCAATCCGTAGGAGGCGTAGGATGAAGATGGTCTCTCTCAAGCAACCCTGCAACCAAATAACAAAGAGTCTCTTGTGTCCCCAACACACCCAATACAATGGTAAATTGTATAGGTGCACTAGTTTGGCGAAGAGATGGTGATACAAGTGGTATATGGATAGTAGACAAAGGTTTTTGTAATCTGAAAATATAAAAACAGCAAGGTAACTAATGATAAAAGTGAGCACAAACGGTATTGCAATGCTAGGAAACAAGGCCTAAGGTTCATACTTTCACTAGTGCAAGTCCTCTCAACAATAATAGCATAATTGGATCACAGAACTATCCCTCAACATGCAACAAAGAGTCACTCCAAAGTCACCAATAGCGGAGAACAAACGAAGAGATTATGGTAGGGTACGAAACCACCTCAAAGTTATTCTTTCCAATCAATCCATTGGGCTATTCCTATAGGTGTCACAAACAGCCCTAGAGTTCGTACTAGAATAATACCTTAAGATACAAATCAACCAAAACCCTAATGTCACCTAGATACTCCAATGTCACCTCAAGTATCCGTGGGTATGATTATACGATATGCATCAAACAATCTCATATTCATCTATTCAACCAACACATAGAACCTCAAAGAGTGCCCCAAAGTTTCTACCGGAGAATCACGACAAAAATGTGTGCCAACTCCTATGCATAGGTTCATGGGCGGAACCTGCAAGTTGATCACCAAAACATACATCAAGTGAATCACATGATATCCCATTGTCACCACAGATACGCACGGCAAGACATGCATCAAGTGTCCTCAAATCTTTAAAGACTCAATCCGATAAGATAACTTCAAAGGGGAAACTCAATCCATTACAAGAGAGTAGAGGGGGGAGAAAACATCATAGGATCCAACTATAGTAGCAAAGCTCGTGATACATCAAGATCGTATCACCTCAAGAACACATGAGAGAGAGATCAAACACATAGCTAGTGGTACATACCCTCAGCCCCGAGGGAGAAATACTCCCTCCTCGTCATGGAGAGCACCAGGATGATGAAGATGGCCACCGGAGAAGGATTCCCCCTCCGGCAGGGTGCCGGAACGGGTCTAGATTGGTTTTCGATGGCTACGGAGGCTTCTGGCATCGGAACTCCCAATCTATTGTGCTCCCTGATGTTTTTAGGGTATATGGATATATATAGGGGGAAGAAGTACGTCAGGGGGGCCATGAGGGGCCCATGAGGGTGGAGGGTGTGTCCCCTGCCTCATGGCTTCCTCGTAGAACCCCTGACGTGCACTCCAAGTCTTTTGGGCTTCTTCTGATCCAAAAATAAGTTCCGTGAAGTTTCAGGTCAATTGGACTCCGTTTGGTTTTCCTTTTCTGAGATATTCTAAAACAAGGTAAAAACAGAAACTGGCACTGGGCTCTGGGTTAACAGGTTAGTCCCAAAAATAATATATAAGTGTATAATAAAGCCCATAAACATTCAAAAGAGTATATAATATAGCATGGAGCAATAAAAAATTATAGATACGTTGGAGACGTATCAGCATCCCCAAGCTTAATTCCTGCTCGTCCTCGAGTAGGTAAATGATAAAAACAGAATTTTTGATGCGGAGTGCTACTTGGCATAATTTCAATGTAATTCTTCTTAATTGTGGCATGAATATTCAGATCCATAAGATTCAAGACAAAAGTTTAATATTGGCATAGAAACAATAATACTTCAAGCATACTAACTAAGCAATTATGTCTTCTCAAAATAACATAGCCAAAGAAAGTTCATCCCTACAAAATCATATAGTTTGGTCATGCTCCATTTTCGTCACACAAGAATGCTCTCATCATGCACAACCCCGATGACAAGCCAAGCAATTGTTTCATACTTTAGTAATCTCAAACCTATAAACTTTCACGCAATATATGAGCGCGAGCCATGGACATAGCACTATGGGTGGAATAGAATATGATGATGGGGTTATGTGGAGAAGACAAAAAGGAGAAAGTCTCACATCAACGAGGCTAATCAATGAGCTATGGAGATGCCCACCAATTGATGTTAATGCAAGGAGTAGGGATTGCCATGCAACGGATGCACTAGAGCTATAAATGTATGAAAGCTCAACAAAAGAAACTAAGTGGGTGTGCATCCAACTTGCTTGCTCACCAAGACCTAGGGCACTTGAGGAGGCCCATTGTTGGAATATACAAGCCAAGTTCTATAATGAAAATTTCCCACTAGTATATGACAGTGACAAAACAAGAGACTCTCTATCATGAGGATTATGGTGCTACTTTGAAGCACAAGTGTGGCAAAGGATAGTAGCATTGTCCCTTCTCTCTTTTTCTCTCATTTTTTGGGCCTTCCTTTTTTATATGTCCTTTTGGGGGGGGGCTTCTCTCCTTTTCTTATTCTTTTTTATTCCTCACTTGGGACAATGCTCTAGAAAATGACGATCAACACACTTCTGTTTATTTACAACTCAATGATTACAACTCGATACTAGAACAAAAGATGACTCTATATGAATGCCTCCGGCGGTGTACCGGGATTGCGATGAATCAAGAGCGACATGTATGAAAAATTATGAACGGTGGCTTTGCCACAAATACGATGTCAACTACATGATCATGCAAAGCAATATGACAATGATGATGCGTGTCATAATAAACGGAACGGTGGAAAGTTGCATGGCAATATATCTCGGAATGGCTATGAAAATGCCATAATAGGTAGGTATGGTGGCTGTTTTGAGGAAGATATAAGGAGGTTTATGTGTGATAGAGTGTATCATATCACGGGGTTTGGATGCACCGGCGAAGTTTGCACCAACTATCAATGTGAGAAAGGGCAATGCACGGTACCGAAGAGGCTAGCAATGATGGAAGGGTGAGAGTGCGTATAATCCATGGACTCAACATTAGTCATAAAGAACTCACATACTTATTGCAAAAATCTACAAGTCATCGAAAACCTCGGCACTACGCGCATGCTCCTAGGGGGATAGATTGGTAGGAAAAGACCATCGCTCGTCCCCGACCGCCATTCATAAGGAAGACAATCAAATAACACCTCATGTTTCAAATTTGTTACACAACGTTTACCATACGTGCATGCTACGAGACTTGCAAACTTCAACACAAGCATTTCTCAAATTCACAACTACTCAACTAGCACGACTTTGATATTATTACCTCCATATATCAAAACAATCATCAAGCATCAAACTTCTCTTAGTATTCAATACTCTATATGAAAGTTTTTACTATTCTTGGATGCCTATGTAACACCCACGATGCGGCTATATCTCCCACGTGTCGGAGCACGACTTAAAGGCATAACCGCATAGTAGGCATGTTGCAAGAGGGGTAATCTTTACACATCCCATGTACTGAATAAGATAGAGATACAGAGTTGGCTTACAATCGCCACTTCACGCAATACATAAATATAGCATTACAACATCCAGAATACAAACAAGGTCAGACTACGGAACCAAAATAAAAGAAGACCACCTCTAGTGCATAGATCCCCGATCGCCCTGACTGGGCTCCACTAGTGATCGAAAGGAAACGAAACAACCCAACGAACACGATCTTCATCGAGCTCCCACTTGAGCTCAGCTGCGTCATCTACACTGGTATCATCGGCACCTGCAACTGTTTGGAAGTATCTGTGAGTCACGGGGACTCAGCAATCTCACACCCGCGAGATCAAGACTATTTAAGCTTATGGGTAGGAAAGGGGTAGTGAGGTGGAGCTGCAGCAAGCACCAAGCATATATGGTGGCTAACTTACGCAAATGAGAGCGAGAAGAGGAGCAAAGCACGGTCGCGAACTAGGAGTGATCAAGAAGTGATCCCGAAACTACTTACGTTCAAGCATAACACAGGAACCGTGTTCACTTCCCGGACTCCGCCGGAAAGAGACCATCACGGCTACACACGCGGTTGATGCATTTTAATTAAGTTAAGTGTCAAGTTCTCTACAACCGGATATTAACAAATTCCCATCTGCCCATAACCGTGGGCACGGCTTTCGAAAGTTCAAAACCCTGCAGGGGTGTCCCAACTTAGCCCATCACAAGCTCTCACGGTCAATGAAGGATATTCCTTCTCCCAGAAGACCCAATCAGACTCGGAATCCCGGTTACAAGACATTTCGACAATGGTAAAATAAGACCAGCAAAGCCGCCCGATGTGCCGACAAATCCTGATAGGAGTCGCACGTATCTCGTTCTCAGGGCACACCGGATGAGCAAGACGTCGGGTTGGCATAGACCATTGAAAGAACATGCGGTGCCCCCATGTTTGGTTTTGGTAATTGATGACAATCTCTATGGACTAATGGTTTCCTTGAGTTATATTTGAAGGTTTTGTCCATAGGCTTTTCTTGGAGTACATGTGTTGGTTTCAAGGAGAGTTTGTGTCGACCAAGGTGCTATTCAAGGAATTACCTAAAGATTGGTCTTGTGAGAGGTTGATCAAGACTAAGTCAAAGAGAGAATCAAGTTGATCAACCCACAAAGCGTAGAAGATGTACCGAGAGGGATCAAGTGATCCCATGGTATGGTAAGCATTGTCAATTACGCTTTGTGTACTAACCCATGGTCTTCGTGAGGGTTCTTTGTGGGGTTAGGTTGCGGTGTGCAAGTTCAAGTGGAGCATCACAAAGAGATCAAATGCTTGAAGCTTGCCGTCCTTTGTGGTGACAATGGACTTGTGAAGATGTGCGGAAGAGTGGCTCACCCATAGTGGAGTATGTGGGAGCAATCAACTAGTCTTCATCGAGTCAACACAATCAAGAAAGGTTGCGGTGTGTAAGTTCAAGTGGAGCATCACGAAGAGATCAAATGCTTGAAGCTTTCCGTCCTTTGTGGTGACAATGGACTTGTGAAGATGTGTGGAAGAGTGACTCACCCATAGTGGAGTATGGGGGAGCAATCACTAGTCTTAATCAAGAAAGGTGGTCCAACTTGAGGGAGTCAAGATCATCATCATCTAGCTCAAGTGGACCATGTGCAAGGCAAAGGTTTGCCCTTGATAGGTTTTCTATTTTACCGGTCTCGTGGTGGTAGTTGGGAGACCGGGTTATAGGATCGTTTGCTGTACTATCAAGGGGAGCTCTCAAGTTGGTAGCTTGATCGTATCGTTGGTAGAGAGCTCAAACCATTGCATCCTTGCATCATGTTTCTTTGTTCTTGTTTGGTTCTCTTTGTGAGTCTTAGAGCTTATGGTCATCTTGATGACTAGCTTGAGTTCATCGAAAACGCAGTTCGCATGCGTCTTCTATGATGTTTTCGGTGTTGGAGGTTTTACCGGTCTTATCCAAGAAAGGGTCCTCACCTTTTTCTTTTGGGCCTTTTCTCATTTGCTTATTATTGGTATTTCTATCAAGATTGTTTTAGCCCTTGTCGCTAGCTTTCCAACAAACTTGGTTTCATCGAATTCGGAGTCCGTTTGCAAAAGTTGTGGCAATTTTGGTGTTCCGGAAAGGCTGCAGTGGTACTACCGCGAATTGGAGCGGATGTAATTTTTTACTACCGCTCCAAAGCGGTACTACCGCGGCTCCTACAGCGGTAGTACCGCTCCGGACCAAAAAACTCGTCCCAAGTCCTCCGAAGGTAGGTATGGAAGTATTTTTTAGTACCGCTCGCAAGCAGTAGTACCGCTACCCTTAGCAGTAGTACCGCTACCTCTAAGATTAATCTCTTTAGGGTTATGGACCCAAAATTATTGCGAATTGTAGATATGGGTTTTTCTCCTCCAAAGGATCCCCTAAGATTATCTTTAGAGGATGCTCAAGCTTCTAATGTGCTTTTCGATGCTTTGAGCAATGTAGTTATATTTCAACTCATGCCGTTCCGGGATGCTCATGAATTGTGGACAAAGCTTCAAGATAAATATGGCGTGTCCAAGTTTTGTGGGGATGATTGTTCTCCCTCCACCTCCGGCCATGTTGTGTTCTCAACTTCTTCTACTTCACCTACGTGTGGTTTGCCACAAGGTAATGACATGGTGAGTAGTGGTGTTCATTGCAATGATGATAGTGGGCTCATTGTTGATAATCCTTCATCACTTTCTTATTGCAATGCTTCATCTTTGAACTTTAGCACTTCGAGCACTCCAAATGTTTCACATGCTTTTGTTGATAGTCCTTGCATATCATGTAGAAATTGCTTGACTAAATCTCATGATGATATGCTTGCTATATCTTGTTGCCATGATGAAAATGCATGTATTTCCTCGAGTTGTTGTGCTAACAATGTAGAGGAAACCCAACACTCCATGGAACAAGATGTGGTCTTGGATGGTGCTTCAAGGGATCCTAAATCATCATCTATTGCATTTTGCCTTATGGCCAAGGCTTCAAAGGTATCTCCCACTTTGAATCCCAATATATCTTGTGATGATATTGATGATGGCAAGAGTGATGATGATGTTGATTATGATGAAGAGAATGATGATGTTGCCTCCTTAAAAATTAAGGGGGAAATGATTTTTAAATCTCTTCTTAAGAATAAAATTGCTCGTTCCAACTTCATGGAAATCATGTCTATTACTACTGAGGGCAAGAAATACATTAATGAGTTGGAATCTCGTCTTGAGGATCATGAGGTCACCATTGATAAAATGGAAGGTCATGAGCGTGATTACGCTAATGAGATTGCGGACCTTTCTCAAGCTCTTGAACTTGAACAAACCACCAAGGAATCTCTTGAGGAGACTTTTGCTCTAGAATTATCTAGAGTGAGGGAATCTCGTGATAGAGCTCTTGTGGTGGCCAATGATTTTGAAACTAAAAATGCTAAGCTTGAAGTTGCTCATGCTAGACTCCTTGAGGATTTTGAGCACCTTGAAAATGGCTCAAGGGTCATTAAGGGTGAGCTCATCAAACTCACTGAGTCTCATGCTCAACTTGAAGCTTCTTATTTAAAAGAGCTTTCCAAGTTGTCCTCTCCTCTTGTTGTTAATGATGATGCTTGTACTACTAACTCTATTACTTATGAAGCATCCATTTTGAAGGACAATGTTGAGCTACGGGCTCAACTTGAGTTGCTATCTCGTAATTATGGAAAATTGGAAGAAAGTCATGAAAAGCTCTCAATCTCTCATGATGATCTTCTAGTATCCCATAATGTGCTAAAGATAGCTCATGAGGCCATGATTGCTAAGGTAACATCTAGTGAGCCTCATGTGGATACTAGCACTACTTCTAGTCAAAATGCTATGTTGCCATGTGCTAGTCCTTGTAATTCATCTACTCACAATATTGGTACATCTTGTGATGAATTGCTTTCCTTGCCTTGTGTAACGCCCCGAGACCGATGTGCCAGGTGTCGTGCAGTTATTCGCTGGTGTTGCCTTGTCATTGCTTGCGTGTCATGCATTGCATATCATGTCATCATGTGTATTTCATTTGCATACGTGTTCGTCTCATGCATCCGAGCATTTTCCCCGTTGTCCGTTTTGCATTCCGGCGCTTCGTTCTCCTCCGGTGATCATTTCTACCTTTCTTTCTTGTGTGGGGATTAAACATTTCCGGATTGGGCCGAGACTTGTCAAGCGGCCTTGGTTTACTACCGGTAGACCGCCTGTCAAGTTTCGTACCATTTGGACTTCGTTTGATACTCCAACGGTTAACCGAGGGACCGAGAAGGCCTCGTGTGTGTTGCAGCCCAACACCCCTCCAATTTGGCCCAAAACCCACCTAAACCCTCTCCATCATCTCGGTCGTTCGATCACGATCGCGTGGCTGATAACCACACCTCATTTGGACTCTCCTAGCTCCCTCTACCTATAAATATGTGTCTCCCTCCGAAATCCTCGCGCAGATCTAACCCTAGCTTCTTCCCACTCCGCCGCCGGACATGTCCGCGCCCGCCGGACGCGTCCAGCCTCCACCTCACTCCACCCAATCAGAAGCCGCCACGTCGCCCCGCCGCCGCTCTCCTCCACCCACGGCGTGCCACCTGTCCAGCGCGCCGCCTCCCACCGCGTCGGCCCGCAGAGCCCATCGCGGGCCCGCACGGGCCCGGTTGCCGCCGCCGCCGCCCACGGGCACGTGCCCGCGCCGCAGCCTCGTCGCCTTTCGCCGGAGTTCCGCCGGCCACTGCCTCCCCTACCGGACTTCGCCGGAGAGGCACCGCCGCACCGCGCTGGCCTCCCCGCCGCACCACCTTGCTCCCTGCCGAGCCCCGTCGAGATACGCCGCCATGAGAGCTCCACCACGCCGGAACCCACCTCCAGGAGCGCGGTCGTCAACCACCGCGGCCAGATCCGGGGTCCCCGTGCCCGGATCCGTCCGTTCTCGGCCGTCCCGGCGTCCCCGCGCCATCCAGCCCTCTCGCCGGAGTTCCCCAGCGCCGCCGCCGCCACGGATCGGGAGGAGCCCGATCCAGCCACTCCCTCCCTGGCTCCGTTGACCCTTCGCGGGCCCTGCCTTCGGCCCAGCTCCAGCCGGCCTCGTTCGGCCTGCCTCCTCCTCCTTCGTGGGCCGGCCCAGCTTCCCCGGCCCCGGTGCCCCAAGCCGGCTCCTCTGCAGATGGGCCACGGCCCATGGGTGAGCCCCCCCCCCAGCGCCCCCCTGTTTTTTTTTCCTTCCCTGCTGATGGGCTTGCCCCAGATTCGGCCCGCGTCGTTTTTTTTTTCAGATCGGCGATTTGTCTATTATTCCAGAGAGCAACAGTTTTGCAGTTTAGTCCCCCTAGTTCATGCATTTAATAACTCACTAACCGTGCATCGGATTAAAATGTTTTATATATGAAACTTGCTCAGAATTTTGTGTAGATTAATAATATCCAACTTTCATCTATGTTTAAAATGTTTAACTTGCTGTTTATTTAAATTTGCTAATATGCCATGCTAAAATGCTTTATTTCATAACTAAATAACCGTAACTCCAATTTTAATAAACTTTATATGTAAATGGGGTAGAATTTTGCCTAGTTTATCATGGTGACCTTTATTTGCATATTAAAAAACTCTAAAATTGTGTTTAGGGCAGAACAGGACCTAATCTAAAATATGCATATGGGGAGTTTCCGGAATTGTTGTTCGTTGCTTCCGGCCTCATTTAACCTTGACTAGGTAGCTAGTTTTACTTTGCTTCACCCTCTTGCCATGTTAATCAACATTTAATATTGTTGGGTACATAAATGAGATCGAACTAAATAACTTGAATGTGGTGTTTCGTCAATATGCAACGAAGTTGCATATTGAGCTCCATTTAATTTGTAGGATTGCTTGTGCCTTGCCATGCCATGCATACTTAAACCGGACATGCATCATACTTGATTGTGCATCATGCCATGATTTTGTGGTGGTTGTTTACTATGTTGTTTGCTCTTTTCCGGTGTTGCTTCTTCGGGTTGGTTCCGATAACGTCGTGTTGTGAGGATTCGTTCGTCTACGTCCGTTTGTCTTCTTCATGGACTCGTTCCTCTTCCTTGCGGGATTTTAGGCAAGATGATCATACCCTCGAAATCACTACTATCTTTGCTATGCTAGTTTGCTCGCTCTTTTGCCATGCCAATGCTACGATGCCTACATTTGCTTGTCAGCCTCCCAAAATGCCATGTCAAACCTCTAACCCACCATGTCCTAGCAAACCGTTGATTGGCTATGTTCCCGCTTTGCTCAGCCCCTCTTATAGCGTTGTTAGTTGCAGGTGAAGATTGGAGGCCGTTCCTTGTCGGGACATTTATTTACTTGTTGGGATATCACAATATATCTTACTTAATTAATGCATCTATATACTTGGTAAAGGGTGGAAGGCTCGGCCTTATGTCTGGTGTTTTGTTCCACTCTTGCCGCCCTAGTTTCCGTCATATCGGTGTTATGTTCCCGGATTTTGCGTCCCTTACGCGGTTGGGCTATAATGGGAACCCCTTGACAGTTCGCCTTAAGTAAAGCTCTTCCAGCAATGCCCAACATTGGTTTTACCATTCGCCACCTAGCCTTTTCTTTCCCTTGGGTCGGCCAGCCCGAGGGTCATCTTTATTTTAACCCCCCCCGGGCCAGTGCTCCTCTGAGTGTTGGTCCGAACTGAGCTGCCTACGGGGCCACCTCGGGGAAACTTGAGGGTTGGTTTTACTCGTAGCTAGTCTCATCTGAGTGTGCCCTGAGAAAGAGATATGTGCAGCTCCTATCGGGATTTGTCGGCACATTCGGGCGGTGTTGCTGGTTTAGTTTTACCCTGTCGAAATGTCTTGTTGTACCGGGATACCGAGTCTGATCGGAATGTCTCGGGTGGAGGTCTATTCCTTCGTTGACCGCAAGAGCTTGTGATGGGCTAAGTTGGGACACCCCTGCAGGGTATTATCTTTCGAAAGCCGTGCCCGCGGTTATGTGGCAGATGGGAATTTGTTAACGTCCGGTTGTAGAAAACCCGAAGTTGACCTTAATTAAAATACATCAACCGTGTGTGTAACCGTGATGGTCTCTTTCCGGCGGAGTCCGGGAAGTGAACACGGTGTTGGAGTTATGCTTGACGTAGGTAGTCCAGGATCACTTCTTGATCATACTTTTATCGACCGTGCTTTGCCCTCTCTTCTCGCTCTCATTTGCGTATGTTAGCCACCATATATGCTAGTCGCTTGCTGCAGCTCCACCTCATTACTCCATCCTTCCTATAAGCTTAAATAGTCTTGATCTCGCGGGTGCGAGATTGCTGAGTCCCTGTGGCTCACAGATACTTCCATAACCAGTTTGCAGGTGCCTATGTTACCGTGCAGATGACGCAACCAAGCTCAAGGAGGAGCTCGATGAAGATCTTGCCCTTTGTGTTGTTTCGTTCTAGTTGGTCAGTAGTGGAGCCCAGTTGGGGTCGATCGGGGACCTTTGTCGCATTTGGGGTTCTTCTTTTATTTTGGTTCCGTAGTCGGACCTTGATTGTATCTGGTTGATGTAATGCTTTATTCTTGTAATTGTGTGAAGTGGCGATTGTAAGCCAACTATGTATCTCTTTCCCTCATTATATTACATGGGTTGTGTGAAGATTACCTCACTTGCGACTTATGCCTTCAATGCGATTATGCCTCTAAGTCGTGCCCCGACACGTGGGAGATATAGTCGCATTGAAGGGCGTGACAAGTTGGTATCAGAGCCTTCCCCGACCTTAGGAGCCCCATTGCTTGATCGTTTTTAGCGGCTGAGTTTGAGTCTAGAAAAAAATGTTTTGAGTCATTTAGGAATTATATATCGGAGAGTTTAGGAATTCTTTTTTACTTCCCAGTCTCCCCATCGCTCTGGTAAGGCATCCTGACGTAGAGTTTTGACTCTTCTCTTCTCAAATTTCACTAAATTTTTTTTAGGATCACGCGGGTATCTTGGAATCGTTCCGATGGTTTTATGACGAGAACATTGTCTTGGTGCCTCCTGTCAGGGGTTTTGTGGAAGTGTCCCGGGGAGTTGAGCTCTGAGGTGTTGTCGCCATAATTTTATCGTTGCAGTTCTGGAATACCTGAGTTTAGTACGCCGACATTGAAAATCTCTTTTATGCAGTTGTTGGTGAGATAACCCCGATAACCCAGTACTGAGGTGAGTACGGGAGTATCGCCATAACTTGTATAACGGATGCTTTTCGAAGGTTGAGGTAGATGATTTCTGAAGGTTTCTTGGTTATGTGTTGAAGGATGGATACAGCTGGATGTAGGATTTGCTAGTTTGGGTGAGATATTATGCTTCCCCTGTATCCCCAACACCTGATTGCATAACCTGAAAATTTCGGGAGTTTCATAGGTGGGAATTCAAGTAGCTCTTAGGATATCTTTCCGACGGATGTATGATATGAAATTGGGGTTCGACGTCTAGTGGTCCGCCTATTCACGGTCGATTTTACAGTGGTCTCGTTGTGTCTTAAAGAGTCCTTGGCTATGCCGACTCGGGGACGCTTCGTATGTCATGTGCACTGCCTTGTACATGATGGTGCTGTACGATCGAGCCCGTGTAGGCCCCACCACGAAAACTTCGGACGAAATCTCTATCATATGTTTGTTCTGGCTTATTCTGCGAGCCAATCCTTTGTTTTGTTTTGAGTTGTGGTATTCGAGTTGCTTCAAAGTCAAGTGTTGATTCCATACCTTTCCGAAACGGTGTTCTCATACTTCGATGTGAATACCAATCCTTCCTGATCATCGAGATTGTGCTGTCAATCCTTTTCAACCGACTTGTTTCTCTCCAAGTGGTTCCGATCATTTCAACATTCACAAGATCAAGTATCAGTTCTTCTCAACGTTGTTTGTGTCATCCATCTTCAAGTTGCCTTTGTTTTTCCCACCCTCCCTCCCTTTGTTTTTCTCCAAGGACCCAGATTCTTATTCAAGTATCCATTTTATTGGTGGAGATCTCTCCATTCTTTGCCCGTCAATATTCTTATCCGGTGATTCTCACGTATATTCTAACGGAGCTTCAAGTTCGTCACTCTTCACTCGTTTTCTTCTCCGGTGGTTTAAATTCAAGCGTTATTGATCATATCTTTATCCTCGTTTTAAATACATTCTCATACCGGTGCACCTCATAATAATTCACTTCCCGCTATTCAATTGTTCCGGAGTGCTCAAGATATCTCGAAGATTCGTGTTTCCACTCTACTTTCGTTCAAGTTCTTTCGAGGATGTTCCCTCATTCAAGCCATTTAACTCAACCGGTGCAGCCTCTCTTTTAAATCGTTCAACGGTGTTTTCTTTTGAGTGGGCCCTAACCCACAGGTCTTTTCCCAGGATCTTACCTGACTCTTCTATTTTCCCAGAGCTATCCTAAATTCTTCTCCAAGTTTGACGTAAGAATGAGTTATCATCAGTCAAATGCTTTTCTCCAAGATCTTTCAAATTCTTTTCATAGTTGGCTCAACCTCTTCGCTTTTGATTCTTCCGGTGTGCCTCAATAATTCTTGGTGGTGTTTCTCGTTGTCATTCTCATCATTTGAAGACCGAAGAAGAGTTTCTCTTTAATCTTGCTCTTTTCTCTTCAAGATTCGTGGTTCTAGTTCGAGGCCATCCTCTCATAATTGTTCTGATTGTGGGAACTCTTTTCACCCATCTGGAGTAATTCAAGAGTCTTCTCAGTTTGATTATCCGGAGCCCATCATCGAAGATTTATTCATTCTCAGTTTGCAGTTATCATTCTCCGATCTTACTGGTGCCTTGATCGAGTGATCTTTAATCGGCTCGTGCTCTCTTCGTTCTCATGTATCTAGATTGTCTCATGTATCTTCGTTCATTTCACTATTCTTCCCGGTGTTTCTTTGTCTTCCCTTAATTCATTTTCAATTCTTACGGTGGTTCTTTCAAGATCTCTCTTCCTTGTTCATCATATCAATTCATTTGTTGTTCCAATCCTACCGGTGGTTCATTGAAGACCTTCTCAAGTTTTGATATATCTATTTTAATCCTGTCTACGAGAATAAGTAGTATGCCAAATCCGTTGATTGTCGTCAATTTAATTGGTGAAGGATACGCATAACATAATTCTTATTCTGGTTTCATCCAAGTGATTAATCCTTTCCTTCAGAGTTTGTTCAGGAGGAATAAATTCTTGGCTGCTTGTTGTTCATCTTTCTTCTGGAGTTCTAAGTTTTCCGCATTATCTCGTCGCGAAGCTCCATCTAAATCATCGCAAGGCTTCACCTTGTGTTTCAACTTCTCTTTCTTTTTATCATCCTTTTATTACCGGAGTTCTTCATGGAGGCTCTACATGGTGGTTCATCAAGGATTCCTTTCATTCTTCAATTGTTCTTCAGGTTTTCTCTCGAAGTTATGACCCGCCAATCTAATACTCTAAAATAAACATAGTGCTCAACACATGTTTTGTTTTGAGGAGCTCAAGTATTCTTCATCTTGCATTTCGAAGTGCAGTTCTTTCAACCGTATCGTTTGAGGTGGTATTATGTCATTCTTGATAATTTGAGTTCATGTTTTCATGATTCACATGTTGTCAAGAATGAGACATTTTAAATCCATCAATCTCGTCATTTGAGTTATCTTGGGTAATATTTTCACCAAAAGCCTTCCCCAAGGATTGTTGCTATTATGGTGCTTATAAATGATCCAAGTTCTTCATTTATCCTTCCGGTGATATAGCTTTCTCGTCTCCTTATTCTTACCAATCCAATTCCTTTTTCCCGTGAGTGGCGGGTTTTCACCTCATAATTTTGAGATGTATTCCATAAGCCCACTACAAGCTTTTTCTTTTCGTTATTGGTGTCCAACAACTCCGTTCGACCCTTATCCTAAGGATGCCTTTTCAAGCTCACTTGTGGCAGAAGTTGCCATTTTCTTCTCCGTTCTTTCGTTCCGACGATCTACCTTTTATTCCTTCATCCGGAGGCATTGTGTTGTTGCTCTCCTCAACCCATCTTCTCGGATTGGCAGAACCATGTTTTGTTCGTGCTTATCCTTTTAACCGGAGTGTTGTGCCTTTTTGCTCAAGTATCTTCTCATCTTATCAAGTTATTATTCAATTCTTTTTCTTTTAAACCGGAGTGCTGCCCGAATTTTGGTCTTCCTTGATCCCCTTCCTTAACCGGCGTGTTTTTCTATATTTATCTTCCCTTCAACCTCAAGGTTTTCGCAATGCTCTTTGTCCCTCATTTCTAACGGGGTGTTTTCGACCTAGTTCACCTTCGTTGTATTCTTTTCTCGAATTTGTTCAACCTCGCAAGGTTCTTGGTTTCACTCGTTTGTCAAAGAAGCAACTTAGTTTTACCGCTTCTCTTTCTCTTCCGTTTTCCCTCCGGTGCCATTCTAGATCTCGGGACGAGATCCTCTCGTAGTGGTGGAGTGTTGTAACGCCCCGAGACCGATGTGCCAGGTGTCGTGCAGTTATTCGCTGGTGTTGCCTTGTCATTGCTTGCGTGTCATGCATTGCATATCATGTCATCATGTGTATTTCATTTGCATACGTGTTCGTCTCATGCATCCGAGCATTTTCCCCGTTGTCCGTTTTGCATTCCGGCGCTTCGTTCTCCTCCGGTGACCATTTCTACCTTTCTTTCTTGTGTGGGGATTAAACATTTCCGGATTGGGCCGAGACTTGTCAAGCGGCCTTGGTTTACTACCGGTAGACCGCCTGTCAAGTTTCGTACCATTTGGACTTCGTTTGATACTCCAACGGTTAACCGAGGGACCGAGAAGGCCTCGTGTGTGTTGCAGCCCAACACCCCTCCAATTTGGCCCAAAACCCACCTAAACCCTCTCCATCATCTCGGTCGTTCGATCACGATCGCGTGGCCGATAACCACACCTCATTTGGACTCTCCTAGCTCCCTCTACCTATAAATATGTGTCTCCCTCCGAAATCCTCGCGCAGATCTAACCCTAGCTTCTTCCCACTCCGCCGCCGGACATGTCCGCGCCCGCCGGACGCGTCCAGCCTCCACCTCACTCCACCCAATCAGAAGCCGCCACGTCGCCCCGCCGCCGCTCTCCTCCACCCACGGCGTGCCACCTGTCCAGCGCGCCGCCTCCCACCGCGTCGGCCCGCGGAGCCCATCGCGGGCCCGCACGGGCCCGGTTGCCGCCGCCGCCGCCCACGGGCGCGTGCCCGCGCCGCAGCCTCGTCGCCTTTCGCCGGAGTTCGGCCGGCCACTGCCTCCCCTACCGGACTTCGCCAGAGAGGCACCGCCGCACCGCGCTGGCCTCCCCGCCGCACCACCTTGCTCCCTGCCGAGCCCCGTCGAGATACGCCGCCATGAGAGCTCCACCACGCCGGAACCCACCTCCAGGAGCGCGGTCGTCAACCACCGCGGCCAGATCCGGGGTCCCCGTGCCCGGATCCGTCCGTTCTCGGCCGTCCCGGCGTCCCCGCGCCATCCAGCCCTCTCGCCGGAGTTCCCCAGCGCCGCCGCCGCCACGGATCGGGAGGAGCCCGATCCAGCCACTCCCTCCCTGGCTCCGTTGACCCTTCGCGGGCCCTGCCTTCGGCCCAGCTCCAGCCGGCCTCGTTCGGCCTGCCTCCTCCTCCTTCGTGGGCCGGCCCAGCTTCCCCGGCCCCGGTGCCCCAAGCCGGCTCCTCTGCAGATGGGCCACGGCCCATGGGTGAGCCCCCCCCAGCGCCCCCCTGTTTTTTTCCTTCCCTGCTGATGGGCTTGCCCCAGATTCGGCCCGCGTCGTTTTTTTTTTCAGATCGGCGATTTGTCTATTATTCCAGAGAGCAGCAGTTTTGCAGTTTAGTCCCCCTAGTTCATGCATTTAATAACTCACTAACCGTGCATCGGATTAAAATGTTTTATATATGAAACTTGCTCAGAATTTTGTGTAGATTAATAATATCCAACTTTCATCTATGTTTAAAATGTTTAACTTGCTGTTTATTTAAATTTGCTAATATGCCATGCTAAAATGCTTTATTTCATAACTAAATAACCGTAACTCCAATTTTAATAAACTTTATATGTAAATGGGGTAGAATTTTGCCTAGTTTATCATGGTGACCTTTATTTGCATATTAAAAAACTCTAAAATTGTGTTTAGGGCAGAACAGGACCTAATCTAAAATATGCATATGGGGAGTTTCCGGAATTGTTGTTCGTTGCTTCCGGCCTCATTTAACCTTGACTAGGTAGCTAGTTTTACTTTGCTTCACCCTCTTGCCATGTTAATCAACATTTAATATTGTTGGGTACATAAATGAGATCGAACTAAATAACTTGAATGTGGTGTTTCGTCAATATGCAACGAAGTTGCATATTGAGCTCCATTTAATTTGTAGGATTGCTTGTGCCTTGCCATGCCATGCATACTTAAACCGGACATGCATCATACTTGATTGTGCATCATGCCATGATTTTGTGGTGGTTGTTTACTATGTTGTTTGCTCTTTTCCGGTGTTGCTTCTTCGGGTTGGTTCCGATAACGTCGTGTTGTGAGGATTCGTTCGTCTACGTCCGTTTGTCTTCTTCATGGACTCGTTCTTCTTCCTTGCGGGATTTCAGGCAAGATGATCATACCCTCGAAATCACTACTATCTTTGCTATGCTAGTTTGCTCGCTCTTTTGCCATGCCAATGCTACGATGCCTACATTTGCTTGTCAGCCTCCCAAAATGCCATGTCAAACCTCTAACCCACCATGTCCTAGCAAACCGTTGATTGGCTATGTTCCCGCTTTGCTCAGCCCCTCTTATAGCGTTGTTAGTTGCAGGTGAAGATTGGAGGCCGTTCCTTGTCGGGACATTTATTTACTTGTTGGGATATCACAATATATCTTACTTAATTAATGCATCTATATACTTGGTAAAGGGTGGAAGGCTCGGCCTTATGCCTGGTGTTTTGTTCCACTCTTGCCGCCCTAGTTTCCGTCATATCGGTGTTATGTTCCCGGATTTTGCGTCCCTTACGCGGTTGGGCTATAATGGGAACCCCTTGACAGTTCGCCTTAAGTAAAGCTCTTCCAGCAATGCCCAACATTGGTTTTACCATTCGCCACCTAGCCTTTTCTTTCCCTTGGGTCGGCCAGCCCGAGGGTCATCTTTATTTTAACCCCCCCGGGCCAGTGCTCCTCTGAGTGTTGGTCCGAACTGAGCTGCCTGCGGGGCCACCTCGGGGAAACTTGAGGGTTGGTTTTACTCGTAGCTAGTCTCATCTGAGTGTGCCCTGAGAAAGAGATATGTGCAGCTCCTATCGGGATTTGTCGGCACATTCGGGCGGTGTTGCTGGTTTAGTTTTACCCTGTCGAAATGTCTTGTTGTACCGGGATACCGAGTCTGATCGGAATGTCTCGGGTGGAGGTCTATTCCTTCGTTGACCGCGAGAGCTTGTGATGGGCTAAGTTGGGACACCCCTGCAGGGTATTATCTTTCGAAAGCCGTGCCCGCGGTTATGTGGCAGATGGGAATTTGTTAACGTCCGGTTGTAGAAAACCCGAAGTTGACCTTAATTAAAATACATTAACCGTGTGTGTAACCGTGATGGTCTCTTTCCGGCGGAGTCCGGGAAGTGAACACGGTGTTGGAGTTATGCTTGACGTAGGTAGTCCAGGATCACTTCTTGATCATACTTTTATCGATCGTGCTTTGCCCTCTCTTCTCGCTCTCATTTGCGTATGTTAGCCACCATATATGCTAGTCGCTTGCTGCAGCTCCACCTCATTACTCCATCCTTCCTATAAGCTTAAATAGTCTTGATCTCGCGGGTGCGAGATTGCTGAGTCCCTGTGGCTCACAGATACTTCCATAACCAGTTTGCAGGTGCCTATGTTACCGTGCAGATGATGCAACCAAGCTCAAGGAGGAGCTCGATGAAGATCTTGCCCTTTGTGTTGTTTCGTTCTAGTTGGTCAGTAGTGGAGCCCAGTTGGGGTCGATCGGGGACCTTTGTCGCATTTGGGGTTCTTCTTTTATTTTGGTTCCGTAGTCGGACCTTGATTGTATCTGGTTGATGTAATGCTTTATTCTTGTAATTGTGTGAAGTGGCGATTGTAAGCCAACTATGTATCTCTTTCCCTCATTATATTACATGGGTTGTGTGAAGATTACCTCACTTGCGACTTATGCCTTCAATGCGATTATGCCTCTAAGTCGTGCCCCGACACGTGGGAGATATAGTCGCATTGAAGGGCGTGACACCTTGTTGCTCTAACAATGAAGCTTATACTTCCTCTAGTACTTGTGTTGAGACTAACCATGTAGAGGAAATCAAAGAGCTCAAGGCCCAAGTCACTTCTTTGAAGAAAGACTTGGAAAAGAGTCATGAAGGGAAATTCACACTCAACAATATCTTGAGTGTGCAAAAATCCCCCAATGACAAAGGTGGACTTGGATTCAACTCCAAGAAGAAGAAGAAGTCCAAGATGAACAAAATGAAGGGCCAAGAACAAGTCAAGAATTCGGCCAAGATTGTTTGCTTCAAGTGCAAAGTAGAAGGGCATCATGTTAGATCTTGCCCATTGAAGAAGAAGGCCATTAGTGACAAGCAACAAGGGAAGCGGCCACAAGTTCGATCTCATGCTCAACCACAAGTTGAAGAAAGTCCTCTTCCCAAGAATCCTCAAGCTAATGCTTCTCAAGTTGAGAAATCAAGTGAGAAGAAAGTGAAGAGTAGACGTTGCTACTTATGTCGTCAGAAAGGTCACCTCGCCTCTTCATGCACTAGTGGTAACTTATCCAACCCAATTATTATTGATGATATCTATTCTCTTGGGAAGGATAAGGTTGGCAATGTGTTTGCCAAAGTTGTTAGTACTCAAAGTGGTATCAAGAAGAGAACCATTTGGGTAGCCAAGCCTATTGTGACTAACCTCTTAGGACCCAACTTGGTTGGGGACCAACAAGCTCAAACTTGATCAATAGGTGTTGTTGGAGGGAATTGGAGACTTGGCTACTTTATGAAGAATTAAGGGGACTTCATCATTCTAATTGTCTCAAGCCAAGTTATTCGAATTATCAAGTTTCTATCTTATATCCAATGTTTCTCCATGCGGTAACTCGTGCTTAAAGTGTTTACATTGATAGTTACTTACCCCTTTGCATGTTTGGTTTTGTTCCTTGCATGTGTTTGTATATGTTGTGCTTCCAACTTGATTATCTTGAGCAATCAAGTATGTGTGTGTTGGTTTGCACATCATGTACATGTGTGTCATGCATTGGGCCTTTTGCATCTTGTTCTTTTCTTAGTTATCTCTTGTGAGAGATTAATGGAATATCCCATTATGGGGGAGTCATGTGCTTTGTGCACCTCACAATCCTATATATGTGTGTACATGAGTAATACCATCTAGTATTGATATTTCAAGATTATCTAGTCGCTATGTGGTATGTCTTCTAATGAGAAATTCAAATTCTATATTGTCCATTAATTATCTCGTGTTGGATCGTTGTTTTGCCTCTTGTTTATCTTTAATTGGTATCACATTATGGGGGAGTAATATGCTATGTGTATATTACTAGCCTAGAAAATGTGTACATTTGAGATATTGTCACCTAGAATTGATATTGTAAATTAT
Organism: Triticum aestivum; assembly: GCF_018294505.1. Lineage (NCBI taxonomy): Eukaryota > Viridiplantae > Streptophyta > Magnoliopsida > Poales > Poaceae > Triticum > Triticum aestivum. Next base: position 74,126,942 of record NC_057794.1, on the reverse strand, counting down.
CTTGTTCCTAGGTGGCATGTTAGCTCACAAGTTGCAATTTGCTTTTTTTTGGTGTGAAGATGATGTCGGATATCCTTGTTATCTACCACCGGGAATTATTTCCAAATACTTCTTGTCTTTTGACAATTGGTACTCACTTATGTGTGGTAGAAATTATTGATCATCTTTACATTGTCCTTTGCTTTTATTTGCTTTATTTCTTTCCTAGGATTGTGTCAACTCCCATTGTATTCCATACCACTTGTGGATCTTGTTAATTTCTTGACCTTGTCTAGTGTTTTCTAGATATAGTGAAAGTGGTGATCCCACCTCGTGCATTTTGTATTCAAATGCAAATTCTCTATAATGCACTAGTCTTGGGGGAGCTATCCTATTCTTTATAAAACACTCATCTTGTGATCCTTATCAAGTGTGTGTTTATGGAAGGCAAGCCGTTTCTTTTTGGTACTTTGTGCCATCACGAAACTTTGTAGAGGGCTTGGTTTGTTTGGAACCATTCTCTCTTTTGGGAGTTTGACATCTTTCTTTTTGAGTGTATCAATGGATATCTCATTCCTTGATGTATCTTTTATGGATATCCTCCAAGTGATGATTTATTCACTTGGTATCTTTTCTTCGCTTGGTATTTCTTTGTCTTTTGGTCTCGGTTCTTGAAAGTCTTGAGCATGCATATTTACTTCATGTAGTTTCTTTGGCATGTTTACTTTCTTTGACCCAATATATAGGGGGAACTCCACCAAGTCTCAAATTGGATGAGATGTGCGTGAAATTCATTTTCATATCTATATGCACATATTTATGTGGAGTTTGTCCTATGTGTTGTTGGTTCTCTAACTCTGTGGTCCCAATGAGTTTGGGTACCATTTTGTTTGTGTTGTTGTTCTAGGAACAAGTGGAGATGCATTGGATGCTCGACTCACTCACAAGGAAGGTGTTGTCACCATGTGCTTATTGGAGTCAAGCTAGGATGATAAATGAACTACTTTGTACCTTCAATTGGTATCTACTACATCCTTCCAATGTTATCTCGGTAACAAGTATCTTCATATACTTCATGCACACATTTCTTGCATCAACCTTGTGTAGGTTGTATCATGGCATGTTATCCATTCTTTCTTGTGATACTTGTTTCCTTTCTCAAAGCATCCCAACAATGATGTCTTGTTGCTAGTTGTGATGTCTTTGATGTTCGTGTGGTTGGAATTCATTTATATACAATAAGACCATATCTAGCCATGTGCTATGCTCTCAAGCAAATATATTATTGGCATATGTATGACTTCCTTTTGGATATCTTGTTCCTTCGTGTTGTAACTATTTCGGGTGGACATCCTTCTTTGTATATATATATATATATATATATATATATATCATGATTTCGTCTACCTAGAATCTTATACACTTGAGAGAAGTGCATATCTAGATGATATCCTTTCTTTCACGTCCACCTTGTCTTTCTTGTGTTATTTCTTTGGTGGCTCCGTGAAAGCTTTGAAGGAAATATGCCCTAGAGGCAATAATAAAGTTATTATTTATTTCCTTATATCATGATAAATGTTTATTATTCATGCTAGAATTGTATTAACCGAAAACACAATACATGTGTGAATACATAGACAAATAGAGTGTCACTAGTATGCCTCTACTTGACTAGCTCGTTAATCAAAGATGGTTATGTTTCCTAACCATGAACAAAGAGTTGTTATTTGATTAACGGGATCACATCATTAGGTGAATGATCTAATTGACATGACCCATTCCATTAGCTAAGCACCCAATCGTTTAGTATGTTGCTATTGCTTTCTTCATGACTTATACATGTTCCTATGACTATGAGATTATGCAACTCCCGTTTGCCGGAGGAACACTTTGTGTGCTACCAAACGTCACAACGTAAATGGGTGATTATAAAGGTACTCTACAGGTGTCTCCAAAGGTACATGTTGGGTTGGCGTATTTCGAGATTAGGATTTGACACTCCGATTGTCGGAGAGGTATCTCTGGGCCCTCTCGGTAATGCACATCACATAAGCCTTGCAAGCATTGCAACTAATGAGTTAGTTGCAAGATGATGTATTACGGAATGAGTAAAGAGACTTGCCGGTAACGAGATTGAACTAGGTATTGAGATACCGACGATCGAATCTCGGGCAAGTAACATACCGATGACAAAGGGAACGACGTATGTTGTTATGCGGTATGGCCGATAAAGATCTTCGTAGAATATGTAGGAGCCAATATGAGCATCCAGGTTCCGCTATTGGTTATTGACCGGAGACGTGTCTCGGTCATGTCTACATTGTTCTCGAACCCGTAGGGTCCGCACGCTTAAGGTTTCGATGACAGTTATATTATGAGTTTATGAGTTTTGATGTACCGAAGTTAGTTCGGAGTCCTGGATGTGATCACGGACATGACGAGGAGTCTCGAAATGGTCGAGACATAAAGATTGATATATTGGACGGCTATATTCGGACACCGGAAGTGTTCCGGGGAAGTTTCGGATAAAACCAGAGCACCGGGGGGTTAATGGGCCTCATGGGCCTAAAGTGGAGAAGAGGAGGGGCTGCCAGGGCAGGCCGCGCGCCCCCTCTCCCCCTAGTCCGTATTGGACAAGGAGGGAGGGGCGGCGCCCCCTCTGCTCTCTCCCTTCCTTCCCCCTCTCCTAATTAGACAAGGAAAGGGAGGGGAGTCCTACTCCCGGTAGGAGTAGGACTCCTCCTGCGCGCCTCCTACTAGGGCCGGCTGCACCTCCCTGGATCCTTTATATATGGAGGCAAGAGGCACCCCATGACACACAAGTTGATCTTCGTGATCGTTCCTTAGCCGTGTGCGGTGCCCCCTCCACGATATTACACCTCGGTCATATTGTAGCAGTGCTTAGGCGAAGCCCTGCGACGGTTGAACATCAAGATCGTCACCACGCCGTCGTGCTGACGGAACTCATCCCCGAAGCTTTGCTGGATCGGAGCCCGGGGATCGTCATCGAGCTGAACGTGTGCCAAGAACTCGGAGGTGCTGGAGTAACAGTGCTTGGATCGGTCGGACTGTGAAGACATACGACTACATCAACCACGTTGTGCTAACGCTTCCGTTGTCGATCTACAAGGGTACGTAGATCACACTCTTCCCTTCTCGTTGCTATGCATCACCATGATCTTGCGTGTGCGTAGGAATTTTTTTGAAATTACTACGTTCCCCAACAGTGGTATCAGAGCCTAGGTTTTATATGTTGATGTTATATGCACGAGTAGAACACAAGTGAGTTGTGGGCGATATAATTCATACTACTTACCAGCATGTCATACTTTTGTTCGGCGGTATTGTTGGACGAAGCGGCCCGGACCGACATTATGCGTACGCTTACGCGAGACCGGATCTCCCGACGTGCTTTGCACATAGGTGGCTTGCGGGTGATAGTTTCTCCAACTTTAGTTGAACCGAGTGTGGCTATGCCCGGTCCTTGCGAAGGTTAAAAAAACACCAACTTGACAAACTATCATTGTGGTTTTGATGCGTAGGTAAGATTAGTTCTTGCTTAAGCCCGTAGCAGCCACATAAAACTTGCAACAACAAAGTAGAGGACATCTAACTTGTTTTTGCAGGGCATGTTGTGATGTGATATAGTCAAGACATGATGCTAAATTTTATTGTATGAGATGATCATGTTTTGTAACCGAGTTATCGGCAACTGGCAGGAGCCATATGGTTGTCGCTTTATTGTATGCAATGCAATCGCGCTGTAATGCTTTACTTTATCACTAAGTGGTAGCGATAGTCGTGGAAGCTTAAGATTGGCGAGACGACAACGATGCTACGATGGAGATCAAGGTGTCGCGCCGGTGACGATGGTGATCACGACGGTGCTTCGAAGATGGAGATCACGAGCACAAGATGATGATGGCCATATCATATCACTTATATTGATTGCATGTGATGTTTATCTTTTATGCATCTTATCTTGCTTTGATTGACGGTAGCACTATAAGATGATCTCTCACTAATTATCAAGAAGTGTTCTCCCTGAGTATGCACCGTTGCGAAAGTTCTTCGTGCTGAGACACCACGTGATGATCGGGTGTGATAGGCTCTACGTTCAAATACAACGGGTGCAAAACAGTTGCACACGCGGAATACTCAGGTTATACTTGATGAGCCAAGCATATACAAATATGGCCTCGGAACATGGAGACCGAAAGGTCGAGCGTGAATCATATAGTAGATATGATCAACATAGTGATGTTCACCAATGAAACTACTCCATCTCACGTGATGATCGGACATGGTTTAGTTGATTTGGATCACATAATCACTTAGAGGATTAGAGGGATGTCTATCTAAGTGGGAGTTCTTTTAGTAAATTAATTGAACCTAAAATTATCATGAAACTTAGTACCTGATAGTATCTTGCTTGTTTATGCTTGATTGTAGATAGATGGCTCGTGCTGTTGTTCCGTTGAATTTTAATGCGTTCCTTGAGAAAGCAAAGTTGAAAGATGATGGTAGCAATTACACGGACTGGGTCCGTAACTTGAGGATTATCCTCATTGCTGCACAGAAGAATTACGTCCTGGAAGCACCGCTGGGTGCCAGGCCTGCTGTTGGAGCAACACCAGATGTTATGAACGTCTGGCAGAGCAAAGCTGATGACTACTCGATAGTTCAATGTGCCATGCTTTACGGCTTAGAATCGGGACTTCAACGACGTTTTGAACGTCATGGAGCATATGATATGTTCCAGGAGTTGAAGTTAATATTTCAAGCAAATGCCCGGATTGAGAGATATGAAGTCTCCAATAAGTTCTATAGCTGCAAGATGGAGGAGAACAGTTCTGTCAGTGAGCATATACTCAAAATGTCTGGGTATAATAATCACTTGATTCAATTGGGACTTAATCTTCCAGATGATTGCGTCATTGACAGAATTCTCCAATCACTGCCACCAAGCTACAAGAGCTTCGTGATGAACTATAACATGCAAGGGATGAATAAGACTATTCCCGAGCTCTTCGCAATGCTGAAAGCTGCGGAGGTAGAAATCAAGAAGGAGCATCAAGTGTTGATGGTCAACAAGACCACTAGTTTCAAGAAAAAGGGCAAAGGGAAGAAGAAGGGAAACTTCAAAAAGAACAGCAAGCAAGTTGCTAATCAAGAGAAGAAACCCAAACCTGGACCTAAGCCTGAAACTGAGTGCTTCTACTGCAAGCAGACTGGTCACTGGAAGCGGAACTGCCCCAAGTATTTGGCGGATAAGAAGGTTGGCAAGGTGAACAAAGGTATATGTGATATACATGTTATTGATGTGTACCTTACTAATGCTCATAGTAGCACCTGGGTATTTGATACTGGTTCTGTTGCTAATATTTGCAACTCAAAACAGGGACTACGGATTAAGCGAAGATTGGCTAAGGACGAGGTGACGATGCGCGTGGGAAACGGTTCCAAAGTCGATGTGATCGCAGTCGGCGCGCTACCTCTACATCTACCTTCAGGATTAATATTAGACCTAAATAATTGTTATTTGGTGCCAGCGTTAAGCATGAACATTATATCTGGATCTTGTTTGATGCGAGATGGTTATTCATTTAAATCTGAGAATAATGGTTGTTCTATTTATATGAGTAATATCTTTTATGGTCATGCACCCTTAAAGAGTGGTCTATTTTTATTGAATCTCGATAGTAGTGACACACATATTCATAGTGTTGAAGCCAAAAGATGCAGAGTTGATAATGATACTGCAACTTATTTGTGGCACTGCCGTTTAGGTCATATCGGTGTAAAGCGCATGAAGAAACTCCATAGTGATGGACTTTTGGAACCACTTGATTATGAATCACTTGGTACTTGCGAACCGTGCCTCATGGGCAAGATGACTAAAACACCGTTCTCCGGTACTATGGAGAGAGCAACAGATTTGTTGGAAATCATACATACAGATGTATGTGGTCCGATGAATATTGAGGCTCGTGGCGGATATCGTTATTTTCTCACCTTCACAGATGACTTAAGCAGATATGGGTATATCTACTTAATGAAACACAAGTCTGAAACATTTGAAAAGTTCAAAGAATTTCAGAGTGAAGTTGAAAATCATCGTAACAAGAAAATAAATTCCTACGATCTGATCGTGGAGGAGAATATTTGAGTTACGAGTTTGGTGTACATTTGAAAAATTGTGGAATAGTTTCGCAACTCACGCCACCCGGAACACCACAGCATAATGGTGTGTACGAACGTCGTAATCGTACTTTACTAGATATGGTGCGATCTATGATGTCTCTTACTGATTTACCGCTATCGTTTTGGGGATACGCTCTAGAGACGGCCGCATTCACGTTAAATAGGGCACCATCAAAATTCGTTGAGACGACGCCTTATGAACTGTGGTTTGGCAAGAAACCAAAGTTGTCGTTTCTGAAAGTCTGGGGCTGCGATGCTTATGTGAAAAAGCTTCAACCTGATAAGCTCGAACCCAAATCGGAGAAATGTGTCTTCATAGGATATCCAAAGGAGACTATTGAATACACCTTCTATCACAGATCCGAAGGCAAGACTTTTGTTACTAAGTTAGGAAACTTTCTGGAGAAGGAGTTTCTCTCGAAAGAAGTGAGTGGGAGGAAAGTAGAACTTAACGAGGTAACTGTACCTGCTCCCTTATTGGAAAGTAGTGCATTACAGAAAACTGTTTCTGTGACACCTACACCAGTTAGTGAGGAAGCTAATGATGATGATCATGAAATTTTAGAACAAGATACTACTGAACCTCGTAGATCAACCAGAGTGAGATCCGCGCCAGAGTGGTACGGTAATCATGTTATGAAAGTCATGCTACTAGATCATGATGAACCTACGAACTATGAAGAAGCGATGGTGAGCCCAGATTCCGCAAAATGGCTTGAAGCCATGAAATCTGAGATGGGATCCATGTATGAGAACAAAGTATGGACTTTGGTTGACTTGCCCGATGATCGGCATGCAATTGAGAATAAATGGATCTTCAAGAAGAAGACTGACGCTGACGGTAATATTACTGTCTACAAAGCTCGACTTGTCGCAAAAGATTTTCGGCAAGTTCAAGGGATTGACTACGATGAGACCTTCTCACCCGTAGCGATGCTTAAGTCTGTCCGAATCATGTTAGCAATTGCCGCATTTTATGATTATGAAATTTGGCAGATGGATGTCAAAACTATATTCCTGAATGGATTTCTGGAAGAAGAGTTGTATATGATGCAACCAGAAGGTTTTGTCGATCCAAAGGGAGCTAGCAAAGTGTGCAAGCTCCAGCGATCCATTTATGGACTGGTGCAAGCCTCTCGGAGTTGGAATAAACGCTTTGATAGTGTGATCAAAGCATTTGGTTTTATACAGACTTTTGGAGAAGCCTGTATTTACAAGAAAGTGAGTGGGAACTCTGTAGCATTTCTGATATTATATGTGGATGACATATTACTAATTGGAAATGATATAGAATTTCTGGATAGCATAAAGGGATACTTGAATAAGAGTTTTTTGATGAAAGACCTCGGTGAAGCTGCTTACATATTAGGCATTAAGATCTATAGAGATAGATCAAGACGCTTAATTGGACTTTCACAAAGCACATACCTTGACAAAATTTTGAAGAAGTTCAAAATGGATCAAGCAAAGAAAGGATTCTTGCCTGTGTTACAAGGTGTGAAGTTGAGTAAGACTCAATGCCCGACCACTGCAGAAGATAGAGAGAAAATGAAAGATGTTCCCTATGCTTCAGCCATAGGCTCTATCATGTATGCAATGCTGTGTACCAGACCTGATGTGTGCCTTGCTATAAGTCTAGCAGGGAGGTACCAAAGTGATCCAGGAGTGGATCACTGGACAGCGGTCAAGAACATCCTGAAATACCTGAAAATGACTAAGGATATGTTTCTCATATATGGGGGTGACAAAGAGCTCATCGTAAAAGGTTAAGTTGATGCAAGCTTTGACACTGATCCGGACGATTCTAAATCGCAAACCGGATATGTGTTTACATTAAACGATGGAGCTGTCAGTTGGTGCAGTTCTAAACAAAGCGTTGTAGCGGGATTTACCTGTGAAGCGGAGTACATAGCTGCTTCGGAAGCAGCAAATGAAGGAGTCTAGATGAAGGAGTTCATATCCGATCTAGGTGTCATACCTAGTGCATCGGGTCCAATGAAAATCTTTTGTGACAATACTGGTGCAATTGCCTTGGCAAAGGAATCCAGATTTCACAAGAGAACCAAGCACATCAAGAGACGCTTCAATTCCATCTGGGATCTAGACAAGGTGGGAGACATAGAGATTTGCAAGATACATACGGATCCGAATGTTGCAGACCCGTTGACTAAGCCTCTTCCACGAGCAAAACATGATCAACACCAAGGCTCCATGGGTGTTAGAATCATTACTGTGTAATCTAGATTATTGACTCTAGTGCAAGTGGGAGACTGAAGGAAATATGCCCTAGAGGCAATAATAAAGTTATTATTTATTTCCTTATATCATGATAAATGTTTATTATTCATGCTAGAATTGTATTAACCGGAAACATAATACATGTGTGAATACATAGACAAACAGAGTGTCACTAGTATGCCTCTACTTGACTAGCTCGTTAATCAAAGATGGTTATGTTTCCTAACCATGAACAAAGAGTTGTTATTTGATTAACGGGATCACATCATTAGGTGAATGGTCTGATTGACATGACCCATTCCATTAGCTTAGCACCCGATCGTTTAGTATGTTGCTATTGCTTTCTTCATGACTTATACATGTTCCTACGACTATGAGATTATGCAACTCCCGTTTGCCATAGGAACACTTTGTGTGCTACCAAACGTCACAATGTAAATGGGTGATTATAAAGGTACTCTACAGGTGTCTCCAAAGGTACATTTTGGGTTGGCGTATTTCGAGATTAGGATTTGTCACTCCGATTGTCGGAGAGGTATCTCTGGGCCCTCTCGGTAATGCACATCACATAAGCCTTGCAAGCATTGCAACTAATGAGTTAGTTGCGAGATGATGTATTACGGAACGAGTAAAGAGACTTGCCGGTAACGAGATTGAACTAGGTATTGAGATACCAACGATCAAATCTCGGGCAAGTAACATACCGATGACAAAGGGAACAACGTATGTTGTTATGCGGTCTGACCGATAAAGATCTTCGTAGAATATGTAGGAGCCAATATGAGCATCCAGGTTCCGCTATTGGTTATTGACCGGAGACGTGTCTCAGTCATGTCTACATTGTTCTCGAACCCGTAGGGTCCGCACACTTAAGGTTTCGATGACAGTTATATTATGAGTTTATGAGTTTTGATGTACCGAAGTTAGTTCGGAGTCCCGGATGTGATCACGGACATGACGAGGAGTCTCGAAATGGTCGAGACATAAAGATTGATATATTGGACGGCTATATTCGGACACCGGAAGTGTTCCGGTGAAGTTTCGGATAAAACCGGAGCACCGGGGGGTTACCGGAACCCCCCGGGGGGTTAATGGGCCTCATGGGCCTAAAGTGGAGAAGATGAGGGGCTGCCAGGGCAGGCCGCGCGCCCCCTCTCCCCCTAGTCCGAATTGGACAAGGCGGGAGGGGCGGCGCCCCCCTCTCCTCTCTCCCTTCCTTCCCCCTCTCCTAATTAGACAAGGAAAGGGAGGGGAGTCCTACTCCCGGTAGGAGTAGGACTCCTCCTGTGCGCCTCCTACTAGGGCCGGCCGCACCCTCCCTTGGATCCTTTATATACGGAGGCAAGAGGCACCCCATGACACACAAGTTGATCTTCGTGATCATTCCTTAGCCGTGTGCAGTGCCCCCCTCCATGATATTACACCTCGGTCATATTGTAGCAGTGCTTAGGCGAAGCCCTGCGACGGTTGAACATCAAGATCGTCACCACGCCGTCGTGCTGACGGAACTCATCCCCGAAGCTTTGCTGGATCGGAGCCCGGGGATCGTCATCGAGCTGAACGTGTGCCAAGAACTCGGAGGTGCCGGAGTAACGGTGCTTGGATCGGTCGGACCGTGAAGATGTACGACTACATCAACCACGTTGTGCTAATGATTCCGTTGTCGATCTACAAGGGTACGTAGATCACACTCTTCCCTTCTTGTTGCTATGCATCACCATGATCTTGCGTGTGAGTAGGAAATTTTTTGAAATTACTACGTTCCCCAACAAGCTTTTGCCTTGAGTGCGTGTCTTCTATCGTTGCATCTTGATGTGCTCTTGTGTGGTGAAGATTATTTTCCTCATGCTTATATTTACGAGGTTTTTGCCATCTTAATTGGCATCCCTCGTCTTGATGCGCCTTTCATCTTCTATCTGCACCGCGGGTTGTCACAAGCATAGGTTCTCTATATGCTTATTAGTAAGCTTGTGAACCCATTTGCTAGTTGTGTGTGGGAATGATAGGCCTTGCATCGTGTGCCTCATTCTTTAAAGACTTTATTGATGCTTAATGCTCTTCTGTACATTAGTATTCTCAAGTGTATTGCCTTGACTCACACACATCTTTTTGGTTGAGCCCACTCTTAAGTTGCCTCTCTTACTTGTTGCTCAACCATGTGTTTGTTGCAAGTACTAGGCTTAGTTTTCTATATGCTCTCTTGCACTTGTTGTAAGTTTCTATTGATTTTGGGGGAGCTATGATCCTATTTTGTGCACTTTGTATCCAAATACAAAAATTCTTGATGTGCACAAATCATGGGGAGCTTCTCTAGTTTCTTTAGAACACTGCTCTGCTCTTATCATAATATCTTTTATTCTTGTGGCTCATAGGATCTTTTGATAGCTTGCTTCAATTGGTATCTTTTGATAGCTTGCTTCAATTGGTATCTTTTGATTGCTTGATTGCTTGTTTGTCTCTTTGTTATGTCTTTGTGGCATATCTTTCTTTTGCAATCTTTGGGCCTCAATATAGTTTGTCTTCCTCCAAGTATTTACTATTGGATATGTGTATTGCATTCCACTCTCTTGTTGAGAAATACACAACTTATGAAGGAACTCAATCTATATTGTCCTTCTAAGCTTTTCGCCCATTTTGGCAATCGATGCCAATGGGGGAGAAGTTTCAGAGAGTTTTGTGGAGGTTTCAGAGAGTTTTGTGGAGAAGTCTTTAGAATTTTCTCCTTGCTTTGGTTTTGTTCCTAAGCATTTGCATCTCATACACATGCATTATTGGTTTTTGCATTGCATGGTGATGCATAATTCCCTGTATTAAACTCTCTTGAAAGTGATTGTCATCAATTACCAAAATGGGGGAGATTGAAAGAACATGCGGTGCCCCCATGTTTGGTTTTGGTAATTGATGACAATCTCTATGGACTAATGGTTTGCTTGAGTTATATTTGAAGGTTTTGTCCATAGGCTTTTCTTGGAGTACATGTGTTGGTTTCAAGGAGAGTTTGTGTTGACCAAGGTGCTATTCAAGGAATTACCTAAAGATTGGTCTTGTGAGAGGTTGATCAAGACTAAGTCAAAGAGTGAATCAAGTTGATCATCCCACAAAGCGTAGAAGATGTACCGAGAGGGATCAAGTGATCCCATGGTATGGTAAGCATTGTCAATTACGCTTTGTGTACTAACCCATGGTCTTCGTGAGGGTTCTTTGTGGGGTTAGGTTGCGGTGTGCAAGTTCAAGTGGAGCATCACGAAGAGATCAAATGCTTGAAGCTTTCCGTCCTTTGTGGTGACAATGGACTTGTGAAGATGTGCGGAAGAGTGGCTCACCCATAGTGGAGTATGGGGGAGCAATCAACTAGTCTTCATCGAGTCAACACAATCAAGAAAGGTTGCGGTGTGCAAGTTCAAGTGGAGCATCACGAAGAGATCAAATGCTTGAAGCTTTCCGTACTTTGTGGTGACAATGGACTTGTGAAGATGTGCGAACGAGTGGCTCACCCATAGTGGAGTATGGGGGAGCAATCAACTAGTCTTCATCGAGTCAACACAATCCAGAAAGGAGGTCCAACTTGAGGGAGTCAAGATCGTCATCATCTAGCTCAAGTGGACCATGTGCAAGGCAAAGGTTTGCCCTTGATAGGTTTTCTATTTTACCGGTCTCGTGGTGGTAGTTGGGAGACCGGGTTATAGGATCGTTTGCCGTACTATCAAGGGGAGCTCTCAAGTTGGTAGCTTGATCGTATCGTTAGTAGAGAGCTCAAACCATTTCATCCTTGCATCATGTTTCTTGGTTCTTGTTTGGTTCTCTTTGTGAGTCTTAGAGCTTATGGTCATCTTGATGACAAGCTTGAGTTCATCGAAAATGGAGTTCGCATGCGTCTTCTATGATGTTTTCGGTGTTGGAGGTTTTACCGGTCTTATCCGAGAAAGGGTTCTCACCTTTTTCTTTTGGGCCTTTTTATCATTTGCTTCTTATTGGTATTTCTCTCAAGATTGTGTTAGCCCTTGTCGCTAGCTTTCCAACAAACTTGGTTTCATCGAATTCGGAGTCCGTTTGCAAAAGTTGTGGCAGTTTTGGTGTTCTGGAAAAGCTGCAGCGGTACTACCGCGAATTGGAGCGGATGTAATTTTTTACTACCGCTCCAGAGCGGTACTACCGTGGCTCCTACAGCGGTAGTACCGCTCCGGACCAAAAAACTCGTCCCAAGTCCTGCGGAGGTAGGTACGGAAGTATTTTTTAGTACCGCTCGCAAGCAGTAGTACCACTACCCTTAGCAGTAGTACCACTACCCCTAGCGGTAGTACCGTGAGGTCAAGCAGTACTACCGCTCCGACGGTTCTTCTGGCTTTTTTGCCTCCTCGTTGTTGTGTTTCAAAGGGCTACTACCGCCCGGTGCGGGCTGTGAGCATAACGGTTGGATTTTTCCCCACCTATAAAAGGGGTCTTCTTCCCCAACAAACCTTGTCCTTTGAGCTCGTGTTCTCCCCCCATTGTTGACCTTCTTTGAGCTTTCTAACTCTCAATCCCTCCATGGAATCTTGCTAGTTTTTGAGGGAAAAGATAGAGGAGATATATATCCACGTTTCCACCAATCACTTTCTCCTCTAGGTGAGGGGAACCCCTTGGATCTAGATCTTGGAGTTCTTGGTGTTCTCCTTCTTGTTCTTCCTCTCATTTTCCTCCCTAGCATTAGTTCCTTCGATGGGATTTGAGAGAGAAGGACTTGGGCACTCCGTGTGCCCTTGCCATTGCATTTGGTGCATCGGTTTGAGTTCTCCACGTGATACGTGGAAGTTACAAGTTGAGAAGCTTATTACTCTTGGGTGCTTGGTACGTTTGAGCTTGTTCCTCTTGGGTGCTTTGGCGCCCTAGATGGTTGGTGGTGTTCGGAGCTCAATCATTATGGTGTAAAGCTCCGGGCAAGCGTCGGGGTCTCCAATTAGGTTGTGGAGATCGCCCCGAGCAATTTGACGGGTACCGGTGACCGCCCCCAAGGGTTGCCAAAGTGTACGGGTTCGGTGACCGCCCCCAAGGGTTGCCATTTGTATGGGTTCAGTGACCTCCCTCAAGGGTCCCTTAGTGGAATCACGGCATCTTGCATTGTGCGAGGGCGTGAGGAGATTACGGTGGCCCTAGTGGCTTCTTGGGGAGCATTGTGCCTCCACACCGCTCCAAACGGAGATTAGCATCCGCAAGGGTGTGAACTTCGGGATACATCGTCGTCTCCGCGTGCCTCGGTTATCTCTTACCCGAGCCCTTTACTTATGCACTTTACTTTGTGATAGCCACATTGTTTCTTGTCATATATCTTGTTATCACATAGTTGTTTATCTTGCTTAGTATAAGTTGTTGGTGCACATAGGTGAGCCTAGTTCTTGTAGGTTTTGTGTTTGACAAATTAACCGCTAGGTTTATTCCGCATTTGTTCAAGCCTAAACCGTAATTATTTTAAAGCTCCTATTCGCCCCCCCCTCTAGGCGACATCCACGATCTTTCAACCCTGGTTGCCCAGGGGGCGCCGAACATCGCTCAGATTGGACCAATACTTAGAGAAGCACTGGCCCGAGGGGGTGAAAATAAAGATGACCCTCGGGAGCGTGAATCCCAAGGGAAAAAAAGGCTAGGTGAGGCAAATGTAAAACCAAGGTTGGGCCTTGCTGGAGGAGTTTTATTCAAAGCGAACTGTCAAGGGGTTCCCATAACACCTAACCGCGTAAGGAACGCAAAATCAAGGAACATAACACCGGTATGACGGAAACTAGGGTGGCAAGAGTGGAACAAAACACCAGGCATAAGGCCGAGCCTTCCACCCTTTACCAAGTATATAGATGCATTAAGTTAAACAAGATGTAATAATGATATCCCAACAATAAACATGTTCCAACAAGGAACAAACTCCATCTTCAGCTGCAACTAGCAACGCTATAAGAGGGGCTGAGCAAAGCGGTAACATAGCCAAACAATGGTTTGCTAGGACAAGGTGGGTTAGAGGTTTTACATGGCAATATGGGAGGCATGATAAAGCATGTGGTAGGTATCCCGGCATAGCCATAGCAATAGAGCGAGCAACTAGCAAGCAAAGATAGAAGTGATTTCGAGAGTATGGTCATCTTGCCTGAGATCCCGCAAGGAAGAAGAACGAGTCCATGAAGAAGACAAATGGACGTAGTCGAACGGATCCTCACAAACGCTATGTTATCAGAACCAACCCGAAGAAGCAACACCGGAAAGAAGCACACAACATAATAAACAACCACCACATAAACATGGCATGATGCACAACCAAGTATGATGCATGTCCGGTTTAATGAAGCATGGCATGGCAAAGTGCAACAAACAACACTACAATTTAAGTGGAGCTCAATATGCAACGAGTTGCATATTGACGAAACACCACATGTCTTATTTAGTTCTCTCTTGTTTATGTACCCAACAATATTAAATGTTGTTTAGCATGGCAAGAGGTGAAGCAAAGTAAAACTACCTATCTAGGCAAGTTTAAATGAGCCCGGAAACAACGAACAACAATTCCGGTAAATCCCCATATGCATATTTTAGGTTTGGTACTGTTCTGCCCTAAACCATTTTTAGAGTTGTTAAACATGCAAAGTAAGGCCACCATGTTAAACTAGGCATTTTTTCACCCCATTTACATATAAAGTTTATTAAATTTGGAGCTACGGTTATTTAATTATGAAATAAAGCATTTTAACAAGTTATTTAAGCAAATTTAAACAAACAACATTTTAAACATAGATGAAAGTGGAAAATTATTAATCTACACAAAATTCTAAGCAAGTTTCATATATTAAGTTTTTACATGTGATGCATGGTTGGTGAGTTATTAAATGCAAGAAGAACAGGGGCTTTTCTGTAAAACAGTCGTTCCAGGGATAATAGCTAAATTCAAAGATCTAAAAAAAACACAACAGGCTGAAACTCAGCGGACTGGGCGCTCACCATGGGCCAAGCCCAGTCAGTGAGGGAAGCTGGCGGCGGCCTAGCGGGCAGGCCGGCTTAGGCGCGCTGGGCCTGCGCGAGGCCCACCTAGCGCATGACAGGGAGCAGGTTCGGCGCTGCCCATCTCGTTTGACAGAGAACAGAGAGAGGCAGGTTCAAAGAAGGGGCGAAGCAGGGGACTCGACGGGCGACGCAGGCGACCTCCGGCGAGGGAGTTGGGGGGCGGGGAGGACCGGGACTTGCGGCGGCGGACGTGGATCCGGCAGGGTGGAGCCAATGTGACCGGCGGTGAGGTTGAGGAAGCTCCAAGTGGCGGCGGTGGTGGTCCTGCAGGGAGGCCTCGGGCGCCATGGCGGCGGGAGGAGGCGGCTTCGGCCTGATCTGGGCTTGGACGACGTTACGGCGGATCCGGGCGTGGGGAGGGAGGCATGGGCGCGCGGCGCCGAGGTGCTGTAGACGAGGACCGGCGTCGGGGATGGCGTGCGGGAGCTCCGGCGTCAACGGAGAATGGCAGGACGCCAGTGCTTGCTGGAGGCGTCCATTTCATGGGCGTGCTTCTTCCTACACAAAGGCAAGACCGGGAGGAACGAGAGGGATCAGGGGTGGAACGGAGAGAAGGAAGGGAAGGAAGAGGAGCGACTTGGTCATGACCTCGATGGCCGGTAGGACGGCGCGACGGCTCCGGCAAGCCAGGGTTGCCGGCGACGATAGGTTGGGTGGAGGCGAGGGCACGGAGGAGCTCCACTCCTCTGGATCGAAGAGGGAGGAGGAGGCATCAGGTGAGGTGGAGTTGGATCGAGGGGAGGGGGCTGGTTGGCTCGGCGCTGAAAACAAGGAGAGTGGCGGCGGCGGGGATTGGACAGGGGAGGATCCCTAGAAATTAGGTCTTGGTCTGATTTGGATAGAGGTGGACTATTTATAGGGACAAAAAGGGTTAGGTTTGGACCCTCCGATCGAAATTGGACGGTCGAGAATAAATAGGTTAGGGAGTCCAAATAAGAAAACGGTGATATTTTGTAGATGTTTGGGGATGTTCCGGACCCAACGGTGATGACTATCCGGGTCGGGTTCGGGGCAGTTTCGGACACGCACGCGAGGGGTCGGTTGGAACTTGTGGGCTGTGCAGAAGGGCTCGAGCTAAGAGAAGAGAATAGAGAGAGGCCCGGCGACTGTTTTCGGAGACCGAAAACGTCCGACGGTAGACCGGCTACTATTGCTGCTATATTTAACCGTTGGGGCGTCAAACGGACGCCGAATGCGATGAAACTAGGCAGGCGACCTACTAACAACATAACAACACTGCATGCCAACTTTCAACCCATTCCGAGAACATTTTACGGCAACTTATAAAATAATATTTCGGACGTGCCGCGGGCGCGTGTAAGTGTGTCTGGACTCAGAACGGACAACGGAACGAACGAGGAGACCGGGACGGATACAAGTTTTGAAAACATGCGGATGCAATGCACATGATGACATGGCAAGATGCAACATGCAAGCAAATGACAAAGCAACAACAGCGAATAACTGGAAGACACCTGGCGCAACGGTCTCGGGGCGTTACAGCCTAGCATATTAGGATTATTTAAGAAAATTACCATGCTATTTAAAACTCTCAAAATTATATAAGTGAAGCATGAGAGTTCATCTATTTCTATAATACCACCACCGTGCTCTAAAAAGATATAAGTGAAGCACTAGAGCAAACGACAAACTACTCCGAAAGATATAAGTGAAGCACTAGAGCAAACGACAAACTACTCCGAAAGATATAAGTGAAGATCAATGAGTAGTCGAATAATTATGAAACTATGTGAAGACTCTCCAACATTTAAGATTTTCATATATTGGTATTTTATTCAAACATCAAGCAAAACATAATGAAATAAAATGACGCTCCAAGCAAAACACATATCATGTGGCGAATAAAAATATAGCTTCAAGTAAAGTTACCGATGAATGAAGACGAAAGAGGGGATGCCTTTCGGGGCATCCCCAAGCTTAGGCTCTTGGTTGTCCTTGAATATTACCTTGGGGTGCCTTGGGCATCCCCAAGCTTAGTCTCTTGCCACTCCTTATTCCATAGTCCATCGAATCTTCACCCAAAACTTGAAAACTTCACAACACAAAACTTAACAGAAAACTCGTAAGCTCCGTTAGCGAAAGAAAACAAAACACCACTTCAAGGTACTGTAATGAACTCATTCTTTATTTATATCGGTGTTAAACCTACTGTATTCCAACTTCACTATGGTTTATAAACTCTTTTACTAGCCATAGATTCATCAAAATAAGCAAACAATACACGAAAAACAGAATCTGTCAAAAATAGAACAGTCTGTAGTAATCTGTAACTAACACAAACTTCTGGAACCCCAAAAATTCTAAAATAAATTTCTGGACCTGAGGAATTTATCCATTAATCATATGCAAAAATAATTAACTAAATAGTACTCCTCAATAAAAAATGGCAGCAATTCTCGTGAGTGCTAAAGTTTCTGTTTTTTACAGCATGATCATAAAGACTTCACCCAAGTCTTCCCAAAGGTTCTACTTGGCACAAACACTAATTAAAACATAAAAAACTCAATCATAACAGAGGCTAGATAAATTATTAATTACTAAACAGGAACAAAAATCAAGGAACAAAAATAAAGTTGGGTTGCCTCCCAACAAGCGCTATCGTTTAGCGCCCCTAGCTGGGCATGATGATTTCAATGATGCTCACATAAAAGATAAGAATTGAAACATAAAGAGAGCATCATGAAGAATATGACTAGAACATTTAAGTCTAACCCACTTCCTATGCATAGGGATGTTGTGAGCAAACAACTTGTGGGAACAAGAATCAACATGCATAGGATGGTAAAACAAGCATAACTTCAAAACTTTAAGCACATAGAGAGGAAACTAGATATTATTGCCATTCCTACAAGCATATATTCCTCCCTCATAATAATTTTCAGTAGAATCATGAATGAATTCAACAATATAACCAGCACCTAAAGCATTCTTTTCATGATCCACAAGCATAGAAATTTTATTACTCTCCAGATAAGAAAAATTCTTCTCATTCGGAATAGTTGGAGTATCATAAGAAACTCGAATACTATAAATTGTTTCCACATTAAAAGATTAATGTTCAGAAAAAGGGTAATCATAATCATGACAAGTTTTATAAATATAATCATCACTACTTTGTATAGCATAAGTGTCATCGCAATAGTCATCATAAATAGGAGGCATGCTATCATCATTATAAATTTACATCTCAAAACTTGGGAGACTAAAAATATCATCTCATTAAACGTAGCATCCCCAAACTTGGGACAAACATTAATTGCAGCAAATATATTCTCAAAAACATCATCTTCATCAAACATAGCATCTCCAAGCTTGGGCCTTTTCATATTATAAGCATAATCACTCTCATCATTAATAGTATGGATAGCACCAATAGTATAACAATTATGATATTCTTTCAAGCATGTGCCAAAAAGATTTTAAAGATCATAAGAAGTATCATTATCTTTCACAATTATATTTTCATGAGGCACAATAGTAATAGGAGCAATATTATTTGGGAGAGATATCTTTTTACCTCTCTTCCTTTTTCTTTTCTTCTTTTTCACCACATCATGTGTGGGTTCAATCCTCCTTTTGGAGCTCCTTATTAATAATATTGGTTGAATAGGAGGCTCCTCCTTGTTACCTGATTCATCATAAGAAATAATAGGAGAATATTGGGAAGTCTCTTCCCTTTCATTACTGTTCTCTTCATCTTCTATTTGCTTTCTTTTCTTTATGTAATTGGCAATATAAGGATTTTCAATGCAATTCACCGCACAATACATATAAATTTCCTCTAGATCAAAACCAAGAAGTTTATAACGGGCAAATTCTGGAAGATGCCCAGTTATATGTTTCATTTCTTCGCAACCCATAAGCAAGCTAAGTTCATTATAATGTGCAAGGGAAATCAACTCATCACAATTTTTGGACACGATTAGATCATGAAACAATTTGCATCGGATAGCTAAATGACCACTTTCATTGCAAAGTCCACAAGTACGGCAAAGAAAATTTAAATTTTCAGCACAATCATCTAGCCTTTCTTGCAACAATTTAGTTTCTAAGTGCTTATGCCTCTTTCAATATCTATCTTCCCTATTTGGTGTGTACTTGCAAACCCAATGCACTCCACAAAAATTGACATGTTTATAGGAGACATTTTCATCATAACTAGTGCAGTCATCATTAGTACCATGGATATTCAAGGAGTTCATACTAACAACATTGCAATCATGCTCATCATTCAAATATTTAGTGCCAAATATTTTAATGCATTCTTCTTCTAACACTTTGGCACAATTTTCCTTTCCATCATACTCACGAAAGATATTAAAAAGATGAAGCGTATGAGACAAACTCAATTCCATTTTTTTATAGTTTCCTTTTATAAACTAAACTAGTGATAAAACAAGAAACTAAAAGACTCGATTGCAAGATCTAAAGATATACCTTCAAGCACTCACCTCCCCGGCAACGGCGCCAGAAATTTTCTGGCGCTTGATGTCTACTACACAACCTTCTTCTTGTAGACGTTGTTGGGCCTCCAAGTGCAGAGGTTTGTAGGACAGTAGCAAATTTCCCTCAAGTGGATGACCTAAGGTTTATCAATCCGTAGGAGGCGTAGGATGAAGATGGTCTCTCTCAAGCAACCCTGCAACCAAATAACAAAAAGTCTCTTGTGTCCCCAACACACCCAATACAATGGTAAATTGTATAGGTGCACTAGTTCGGCGAAGAGATGGTGATACAAGTGGTATATGGATAGTTGACAAAGGTTTTGTAATCTGAAAATATAAAAACAGCAAGGTAACTAATGATAAAAGTGAGCACAAACAGTATTGTAATGCTAGGAAACAAGGCCTAAGGTTCATACTTTCACTAGTGCAAGTCCTCTCAACAATAATAACATAATTGGATCACATAACTATCCCTCAACATGCAACAAAGAGTCACTCCAAAGTCACTAATAGCGGAGAACAAACGAAGAGATTATGGTAGGGTACGAAACCACCTCAAAGTTATTCTTTCCAGTCAATCCGTTGGGCTATTCCTCTTTCTTCTTCTTCCTCTCGCACCTTCTTTGCCGCTCGAGCTCCACCGCCGCCGCAGCGCACCGTCGTCCTCAACTCTGGCCACTGCATCACCCTGGTTCTGTCCAGAGAACGGAGGTGACCCTCCGTAGCAACTCTGTACCCGTAAGCTATCACCTTCTCACCCCTATAGATCTGCATTAGGGTTCAGGAGGTTTTCTTCTTGTGTTCTTTGCTGTTCGTCGTAGATTCGTTGCAACCTCTCTTACCGCGCCCTCTTTCGATCTAAAAGTAGTGCAGAACTTACGCAGTAGCTGTCTCTCATCCATTTTAGACGCTAGCAGATCCCCTTCTCTTGTATAAATGCCTCTTTAGAACTGACGAACTCCTCTGTGCCCGTTTTTTAGGTCTAACTTTATTTTTCTTTTTTGAACCATTTTGATCCATAATAATAGCCACAGCTCGGGAAACCTGTTTGTCTCAACACTTAGCCAATTTTGATTCTGGCAACCTTCGAATACTTTTTAGTCATGGCGGCTTATGACTCCGGCTTATTTTTCCTTTATATGTCATTAGCCCTTATTTAAGCCGCCATTATTCATCTGTATCATGATCATGAACCTTTAACTTCGTCAATGAATTGAACTGGCAAATTACTTTCTTTTCAGCTTCCCCTTTTTCATCATGCCGTCAAAAGCACCAACAGTCTACAACGGGGTCCCCTCCATAGTAACTGAAGATAACTTGAAAGAGTTTGTCACCATTGGATTTTTTCTAGAGAAAAACATTATGTCTTATCGTGCTGCTGACCCGGACGAGGAACGGCTTAATCCCAAAGACGGTAAAGTTATTGTCTTCACTGACCACATGAATCGGGGGTTTTCACCACCCGGCTCAAAGTTCTTCAGATACGTTCTTCATTTTTTTTCAAACTTCACCCTCAAGATCTTGGACCCAATTCCATATCCAACATCTGTAATTTTCAAGTTCTCTATGAGGTGTATCTTCAAGAGGAGCCGACTGTGGAACTCTTCAGAGAGTATTTTTATTTGAACCGCCAGAATGAGTGTACCAACGGCCCTAGCTTGGAACTCGGCGGAATCTCGATTCAACGCTGACAAGGTGCCATCTTTCCTTTAGTAGTCTTACCAAGCCATCCCAAAGATTGGAATCAAACCTGGTACTAAAGGGAGGGGGTCTTTAGTACGGGTTGGAGCCACCAACCCGTACTAAAGATCACCACCTCTTTAGTACTGGTTCGTGACACGAACCGGGACTAACGAGCGGCGCCTGCCTAGCCGTTGGAACTGGCACTAATGGTCACATTAGTGCCGATTCATTTACAAATCGGGACTAATGAGCTTCACATTAGACTCTTTTTCTACTAGTGACGGGGGGCTTCTGGAAGCAAATGAGGATCCCCCCTACACGCTCGGTTTAAAAAAGGCCGACCGCCGTCGCTGACGCGTGGGTCCGAGGTGGACCGTCGTCATTAATAAAGCTGATCGCGGTAGTTGGACGACCGCCAGGTGGGGACGCGACGGAAGGAGCGCGAGGTGTCCACCTCGCGTCCGTGCTGACGCATTTCTGGCACAAATTTGGGCCGCAAATGGGTCTTCGTGGACATGAAGCAGACTCGTTTTGCGAAATGGGTCGATGCATTGGGCCTCCACTTTTGTCCACGCCGACTCAAATGAACGACGGCAGACGAAATAGGTACCTGCATTGGAGTTGCTTTTAGGAGCTCCTGCGTAACCGACAGGATCCAGGTAGAGGAGAGGAGAACCCAGATAACGTGGAGGGACACGTGGCGTCATCTAGAAGAGGATATGCACGGGACAGGGTTTGTAGCTAGTACGCACAATTTTTTTATAGAAAAAATATAGATGCAATAACACAAACATAATCACTAGAAAAAAATTCAAACACTAGCTAAACACTCTGATTTTCACGCAGTTTTTGGTAACACTTCTTTTAGATGGGCAACCATAATTTCAAGGGTTCTGGTAATCCATATTCGTACCAAAATACAATATATATTTGGAAACATTAATGCCTACACATGTGACAACATTGCAACTCGCCCATATGTCTGGATCACCGTTCAGTGAACTTTGCATGAATCTTGACACATCGAGGCATTTTTCGTGTGCCACATAAAACAAGGCCGGTGTGTGGGCGTTTGAAGAGGTCGTCCACATGCCCCACAGCACGCGGTTGCTAGCTGCGCTGTGTGGGCGAACTAGTTTCTTCCCACACAGCGACCACCTAGTCCACACACGTGTGGGCGAATTGCTTTTCGCTCACACGATAGTCGTACGTTGTTGGATGACAACTGCAGTTGTGTATACATGACAACTAGGCAAACACACATGGCAACTATGATTCACGTGGTAAACGGCAACTGCAAATGTGCATACGTGGCAATCAGATAAACATACATGACAAATGTGATTAACCACACATGGCAACTAGGTAAACACACATGGTAACTATTATTTGACCACATGCGGCAAGTAGTTAATCACACATGACAACTATGGGTTGATTACACGCGGCAACTACCGTAAATTAGACATGACAACTATAGTTAATCAAAATAGAGAGAGTTGCCATGCTTTTACAACCATATTTGCCATCCCGGATAACTACATCTGCCATCCCGGATGACAACTAAATCGTCATCCCACGGGTACCTAATATAGCTGCGCTAGGATGTGTGGGCATTTTTGTTTCGTGCCACACGCGCGGGGTGAGGACGAGTAGTACTTATTGGACGTGTGGCACGAAATAGCTGCGCCCACACGTGTGGGCAATTCTACTGTTCGCCCACACACAGCCCGTGCGGACTGCCCCCTGCTCATGCCACACACGGTGTGTGAGTGAATACCTATTATGTCACACGTGTTGGTGTTTCGATATCCTGAATCGAGGTGGCTCTAAACTCATATTTGCCTACCTTTCTAGTTACAGAGGGAGGAGACTCGATCATCAAATTATAAGTTCATTTCATACGGAACCAGACCGTGCACATTTTTATTATAAGAAGGGGTCATTCGAGCCTATGAAAATAGGATACTCTGTTTACATAGAAATTCCTACGTTCTTACATTCTATTTAGGATTAGGAATAGGTGTAATCAGACCTGCTTTTGACATATCTATCCTATTATTATTTGGATACCATATGCACCTCTTTGGGCTTCTATTGAATCGAAAAATTGGATTGTACATCTTTCATCTTATTGATTTTGGTACATTTCAACGGATAATGCAAATCATGGATGGGTCTGTCTAGGACACATCTAGATGTAACATAACTATGTCACATCTAACCTGATGTCCACTATATTTGTGGTCTATTTTTTTTGTCCCAACTTTTTTTTGTTCCTTGTTGCTACCTTATTTGTGGGAGCTTAGATGTGACATCCTTAGAAAACATCTAGATATGAATTAGACAAACTGATCATGGATATCGGCGTCCTAATAGTTATCAGTATGGGTCTGTCTAGGACACATTATGTCATATCTAAGCTGATTTTTACTTTGTTTGTGGTCTATTTTTTTGTCCTAGTTTTTTTTGTTTCTTGTTGCTTCATTATATATTTATGGGAGGTTAGATGTGATATTCTTAAAAAATATCTAGATGTGAATTAGACAAACTGTATCAGTATCAGCGCTATCTGAAATCGAATCTATTTCCCCCTGCAAAAAAAGGGAAAAAAGCTCGAGTGTAATTTGAACGAAATCACAATTTTAATCCTAAACGATGGCCATGCAGCCGAATTAAAAATACTGCCAATTTTGGTTAAGAACCAACCAGGCCCAGTCCAGCCCAACAAGGTGAGCAGGAGAGGGCCCTTATCCTGCGTTTCGTTCCCATTCCCCCCATTCCGTTGTCTCAAAAAAAAAAAAATTCCCCCCATTCCGTCCCAGCAGAGCCGCACCACCCATATCCCCTGTTCCCGCGGCCGGACATGAACAGGACGGTGGCGGCGATACCCGCCGTCAGGAAGAGGGAGGCGGAGGCTCAGGCCGCGGCGCCCGCACCCAAGAGGCTCACGTCCGCCGGAACCGCCGGGCGAAGGCCACGGAAGCGGATCCGCGAGGATAAGCTTGTCAGCGACGGGGATCTCATCAGCAAACTCCCCGATGACATCCTCGGCACCATCATCTCCCTCCTCCCCACCAAAGACGGCGCCCGCACGCAGGCCATCGCTCGCAGATGGCGCCCTCTCTGGCGCTCAGCGCCTCTCAACCTCCACGCCTCCTACCACCTCTGCTCCAAACAGTTCAAGCGCCTCTCCGTCGTCTCCAGGATCCTCTCCGACCACCCTGGACCTGCCCGCCGTTTCGTCTTCCGCCTCGTCCGCCTCCACAAAGCGAAAAAAAGGCACGCCGAGGAAGCCGCTCAGATCGAGAACTGGTTCCACTCCCGAGCCCTCAGAAACCTTAAGGAGCTCGATATCAGCTTCGACCTCTTGGACTATGTACATGAGAAGCTTTATCCGCTGCCCTCATCAGTGTTCTGCTTAGCACCAACTCTCCTCGTGGCCCTAATCAGCTTCTGCGAATTCCCCAAGGAGATCACTCATTCACTTAGTTTTCCGTTGCTCAAGCAGCTCATCCTGCGGCGCGTATCCATCTGCCAGGATGTCTTCCATGGGGTGCTCTCTGCCTGCCATCTGTTGGAGTCGCTTGAATTGAAGGAAATTCGTGATACTAATTGCTTGCGCATTAGCTCGGCAACTCTTAGGAGTGTGAGCCTCTGCGCTTGTTTTGCAGCCAAAGGAGAATTGTTCATTGAAGACGCCCCTCTCCTTGAAAGGCTGCTACTACCTTGTCCGCGCGAAGGGGGTGAGATTATTCGGATAATCCAGGCACCTAAACTGGAGATACTGGGCCTTTTGTCTCCCCGCATCTCCAAAATTGAGATTGCTAATGTAGTCTTCCAGGTAGCAACAACATACTCATCTTAACTCTTACATACAGATGCAGCATCATTACATTTTTGTATTCATTCTTTTGTTTCATGCCCATTCTTTTGTTCAGAGTTTAACCCCAACAAGCTTGAATAATACGATAGCCACAGTGAAGGTTTTGGCTCTCGAGTTTCCAGTCCCTGATTTGAATGCTGTTATTGACGTCTTAAGATGCTTCCCGTGCTTGGAAAAGCTTCATGTCATTGTGAGTATACTCATCCTTGCTTTCTTTTAAATGTCAAAATAAATATTTGATTCTGCAGAGACAATAATCTGTTGGATATATAATCAAGTCTAGTTAAGACTTACTTTAACATGCCTCTTCTTTACTTTTCCAGTGGGAGAAATACTTGAAGATAGGTACGAAAAATGCACGTCAGTATGACCCATTAGATCCAGTCAAAGGCCTTGATACCCATCTAAAAAAACTGGTATTGAAAAATTACGAGGGCAGTGAGCAAGATGTTGGCTTTGCCAAGTTCTTTATTTTGAACGCAAAAGTGCTGAAGGAACTCAAATTTGGAGTAAGTCATAGGATCAACAAACAATGGGTGGCTGATCAATACAGGCTGCTAGAAATGGAAAATAGAGCTTCTCAAGGCGCTCAATTGGAATTCATACAAAATGATGATGTGTCGTCTTTGGATGCCCATGATTTGTCAACTGCCGATCCCTTTTAACTGTTATTTTGTAAATGAAGATGAATAGATGACGATATTTCAGAATAAGCATGCCAATGGTTTATCTGTGACTTTGCAGACAAGGTTGATTATATACCTGAGGAATCTAATGTCTTTTACTTAGGTTGATGCTCGAAGATCGCACTGTATTTTGTCTGGTCCTTAAATAGGACGTGCCGCTACATTTATGGTCTACTATTCCTTTGTGATTCCGAACATGCATTGTATGTCATGCAAAAATAGTTAATTGCCAAAACATGTAACTGGGAAAGATTGTGGATGCTACCTCGATTGTTCCAGTTGCATTATGTTTATTCTGAGAAAGTATGGATGTCGTTCCAGTTTCAGTCAACAATGCAATGTTTGCACTGAAAAGTTGCTTTGTTTCAGTCAACAACTTGTGCTTGTTTTGAAAACCCAACTATCCTTTTGTACACAAAAGTATCCAGCTTTAAGTGCTACTTTTTCGTTGCTGCGAATGGTCAACCTGGTACTGTTGATATATGTCATTCCAATGTCACTAACAATCACATTCATATTTTTATTTGCTTTCTGATCTCACACACAAATGGTAGCACTACATTTGAAGACCTTCTACTTACAGCGTGCACAGTGTGTTCATTTTCCTTACAAAATCAGAAAGCGATTTGTTTCCTACCGTAAAACATTGGAATTTGGCCAAGTCCCAGTGTGTTTCTTACCCTGGGTTTCTATTTGGGGCCTTAGTAATCTGCAGGCCCCTTCGTTTTCTACTAGAAATACAGCCCAGATCATACAGCATATGCTTGAGCCAGATCAACATTAGTAGCATGATACTATACTTCTTCAGTTCTTCCGACCTGTCCAGTTCCAAGTGAGGAACCTCATTATTTCTATGAAGTATCCGTTTTTCAGCAAGTCGTTACAGGTAGTAGTATATTGATGTTTTCCGTCTCAACTCCTCAGACATTAATTGCCCTTTCTTTTGCTGCCATTCTTCAGCGGATAAATGTTTCTCATCATTATTTCAGGGAAATGTAAATGGCATAATAATGATCTATATCTAGGATAAATCTCCCTTTTGGTCTGTTGATTTTGGTGCACTAATTTATATGACTCTACAAATATTCCTGATGTTTAAGGTTTGAGTATATGATGTATTTCTACTGCCTAACATAACCGGTTCCTGGATTCAGCTGGGAAGACATTTTACTGGAACCTATTTGGTTCCCATTTTTTGGGGTCAAATTATGCTGGGTACATATGCGGCAAAATAAGTAAAGGGTGTATATTAGACAAGAATATGCGGCAATTCGGTTCATATATAGGAAATTTTGCCACAGTTTGCATGCTAAAATTTGGCAAACCACAAAATTATAGTACAACCAGAAAAAATAATGTCCCACTATCTGGCAAAAAAAAGTGAGTTTGTCCCAGGTGGGGCAAGGGTTAATTTTCTTACCAAAATCTCAGTGACTTTTTGTTTTTGAAAGTGCTTGTGTGTGTGTGTGGGGGGGGGGGGGGGGGGGGTAGGCTCACCTGAACACCTGAAGTCCTGAATATGATCTAATTTATAAGGGAAGCGAGATCAAAGGGCCAATTTCACCGCCGGAAGGATTGTGAGAGTCCATGGGAGTGGCAAGAGAGAGCTAAGAGGATTAAATGACATGATCGAAGATAATGCGAATAATGAAATTATCTCCAGCGAAGGCTGATCATTGCCCAAAGTTGAGTGTAAATGAAGGGCACTACACAACACTGAGAGAGACGACAACTTGGCATCCCAATGGCACCAGGGTCGAGATTTTGAAGGGAGCTCACACATAATGCAGAGAAGTAAAGCGAGCAGATGAGTAGGGGATGAAGACAGTGTCATCAACATTAAGGCATGGCGTGAATGCGCCGCCACTGTCATGGCCAGACAAAGCATCAGGGATATTCCCCTTCTCCAAATCCCGCGTGGAGGAGGAGGAGGCATTGCCACCATGGTGGGACGCGGAGCCTGCATGTGTCGTCGTTGTGGATGGTGGCCGCGATCACAGTTTTCTCCAGCCCTTCATACCCTCCAGACGCCCCAAACCCCCATGCCAGGTCACCCGAGTGAAGAGGTCCCAACTGACACGATAGAATAGGCAAGCAGCAGCAGTTGCCGACACGGCCAATCATGTGCCAAGTTGGATCGACAGGAGCAAGAACATCCAACACTATGCCGAACCCCCCCCCCCCCCCCCCCCCCCAGACGGCGTAGCTATTGGGGATTGAGTGAAATACCCATCCTAAGAGCATCATGAGCTCGAAGCGGGAGAGCGATGAAGCCGCATAGGGTGGCATATATAGTGACGCAACCACCATCAGGGAACCAACAGGCGCCGACCGGTGCAAGGCTAGCGAATCTGGGATAGGGGAAGAGGATGCTGATGTACCTTTGGATTTTTGGACTAAACTGAAGCAGATTCAAATTTGGTCAAAAAATTGATTGATTTAATGTTTTTTTAAATAGTTCCAACATATTTTCTGAATATTTGATATTTTGGTGAGGGCCTGTTGACGCTCAGAAATGGCATGATTGCAAAGAGTGATTTGAGGCTGTAGCAAGATGAGGTTAAATATATGATTTTATGTCACCATTGGATGGCTCTCTTCAAGCTGATGGAAATAGATATAAAGATAGTCCAAATCGGAGCTCAGGTGTAAAAGTCCAAAACAGAGCTCAGGTGTAAAAGGTATGACAATTTCATAGATACTCGTGTTGACATCAGATTATGAAATGGCATGAAATATTATTAAGATGGCCTCGGATGGAAAATGTTTCAACATAAAAATTGTGTGTCTCGTCGAAATGGGCGATTTTGATATATATAAAAATCTTAATATGGGTCATATGCAAAAGTTACAACCCGATCAATGTGCTGCTGTCAAAAATCTGGGCTTGGCCGGATCATCCAGGCTTCCAGCTAGACATCTAGGCTGGAGGTCGTGAACAATCTGTGTTTGGTTAGTGTTTGATGATTTGGATGGCAAGGCAAGTAATTTTCTTGTACGGGAAGTCCATCCTCCTCTTATATAGACAAGGTGATGGCCTTGATGATCTAGAGAAATCCTACTCCATTAGGAGGACTTGATCCTCTAGGAGGTACAAGGAGCAAAGCTCTCTCAAATTGGTTTAATATACTTTATTGACCCTAGGAAGGGGGATGGAGCGTTTATTCATAGTCCAAGTCAGTTTAGGCGGGGAGGGGGGTTAACATACATGGACACTTGGGCCAAGCTGCATGCAGGCAGGGCCGGATGATCCAGCTAGATACCCGAATTGTCTGGGTGAGGCGGTGAGCACATGGGTGGTCTCGATGGGCTTGATGTCTGAGGACTGAGTCCGAATGGTCCGGCTTGGCCTAGGGGCTTTTCTATCGATGAACTCAAATGTTCGGGTAGAACCCCGATGGCCCGGATGTTACTCGGATGGCCAGTCCAGATGCCTATCCAGAGGGCATGTTTGTTCGGGTTGGCCCGGATCATTCGAGTTGGTGTTTAGACGTCCGGCCAAGTGTAGGAGCCATCCAAGCTTGGCCTTGCTCCTTTGCCTCTTCATGGTTGTTTTCTTGGTACCTAAGCATGCAAAGGGTTTTCGCTTGAGATAGTAGACATGTCTCATTTGGATACAAAGAGAGCTCAAGGATGAGAGAAGTAACCTCGGTTTCAGTAGCTCGTGCGTGGGTTCTTGCCATTGGTCCACTTGGCTCTTGGTGTGTTGTTGTAGGATCCATGGGGATGACCGGCGGGTGCTCTGCACCACACTATGAGTGCCACAAGCTGTGTCGGCTACATGAGGCGATGGAGGAGTTGACCACCGAAGGGTGGCACATCTACGAGTTTCTCCGAAGTGGCTTCGACGAGAACATCGACCGTAAGCTCAAGGAACAGCATATTGCGTCGATGGCTACGAAGGAGGTCTACAAGATGTTGGACAAAAGTTTAGTCAAATTAGACGACCTCTTCGCTAGGCTTGACAGTGTATGAGACGATATCGACGTCAACATTAGCTAGATCTGCATCGACAGTGACGCTAAAGCTCGAGAAGATACTGGAGGAATGCACATATCACTTCTTGCCACACTCGCCACCGCAGCCACAAATGCCAACGACTTCGAGAAGGAGCACCATGGAAAGGTGTCAGGATGGGAATGAGCCGAGTCGCTGAACCAACCCAAAAATTTAAGGCCAATGGGTCAACCCACCTTATAGTCGTATATCTTGCAGTAGTTGTAATCTCCTGGTGTTGGTGTTGTTGTAGGACCCAATTTTGCGACACAGTCTGTCGTATAATTTCCAACGGCTTGATTTTTTTCTATTAACCATGTCTTAGAAATCTTATTATTCTTATATTAGTCAGATTCCATTAACTCGTGCCTAATCAAACACAATAAGCGTTGCGTAAGGTGCGGATGCTCGCGCATGCCACGTCGGCCGACGTACTGTTTCTGCAGCAGTTCATGATCGGGTAAAAAGAAAAGCGGGACTGGATTGGTTGGGTCAAGTGGCTCGCTCAATCCAGATAGGCCATGACAAGCTCGGGTCTCTCCCACGACTCCCTTCACTCTTGCCATCGCCGTCTGACCCCTCCCACTGCGCCGCCCGCCCAAGCATGCTTAACTTTGGAGTTCTGATAGGATCCGGTGCTTTAGTGCTGGTATGATCGCATCCGACATGTTACCCCCGTCTTCGTCCCTTATGTTTGCCTCTCCCAGCTCCACTACAAAGACGATTGTACTTTGCTTTGCCCACCGCTACACGCGTGAATAATGACCAACGAGCTAAAACTTACCGCAAACGTGCAAAATAATAAAACGTGGTAAATATATGTCGCGGCTGTGAGTTTTTTTTGCACGCCGCGCAAAAATATATATTAAAAAGGGCCCCCCATCCTTCCTCCCCCCCCCCTCTTCCCACCCTCTCCTTTGCGGCCCCATCTTCGCCGCTGGCCCCCTTCTCTCTGCCAGGGCACTGACGAGGCATCCCTGATCCGCCCAACCCTGGCGACTCGGCTTCTTCCTGCCACCACCAGGTACTCCTCTCTGCTTGATGTTGCTGCCGTGCTTGCCTCTGCTTATTTATTTATTTTCGATCTGCATCTAAGAGCTTGTGCTCAATGATTCCAATCATGAGCACCACCACCATCATCGCGGTGAGTTCCAACGGCTACTATCGGGGGAACTAGTTGAGGAGGTAGATCTCGAGCTCGGCAGCATCGTCCATGACCATTATCACCACCACGATTTCCAGCCAGAGACAACACCCATGGGTCAGGAGTTTTACCTTGTTCTTTCCTGTATAAGCGGTTATGCTCGTCAATCAAAGTATGGTATCCAGACTAGATGTTGGTCATGAAATTCGACCCCGTGGGTTTTTCCATGGATGACTAGGATGTTGGTCACGAAATTTCCCTTTGCTGCACATGAGTATTATTTTGTGAGCTGCAAGGCTGCAATCATGTTTGAATTTGACAGAGGTAGCAATTCGTTAGTCCAACGCACACTTAAAACTGTTAGAGTTATATTAGTGATGACTTTTGGTCTTTTGCATTCTAGCCTTTTGGCATCCTCATGTATTTGTATATATGTTGCCTTTGGCCTCCTAATAATATCAAGTTGCTTTCGTAACATGGTATTAGAGCTCTAGGTATTTTTTTCGCACGTCGCAACTCGTGCTACTCCCGATCCAATCTCCTGCACGGCCGCCGTTGCTCTCTTTCCTGCCGGCTGTGATTTTGCTTTTGCGTATGTCCATCTCCAGCTACACGCGCTAATTAGCTGATCCATCGCTGTGTTGGATCCTATCGGAGTGTGTCCTGATCGATCAAGCCGCTGGCCGCTTGTATTCCTCCAAGGTCGCCGCCGGCTGTTTGTCTTCCTCCGCGGCTGCCGGCTGCCGGCCTCGTCCGTGCCCCTGCTGCCTTCCGCGGCGCCGTCGGCCGCCGGCCTCCTCCGCGCCGTTGCTGCCTTCCGCGGCGCTGTCGGCCATCGCCTCGTCCACGCCGCTGCTGTCCGCGGGCGCTCGAGTGGTCGCGCATGCGTTCATAGCTGCTGCTGTTTCGTGTCCAGGCATCCATCCGCTCCAGATCGAGAGCTCTCCAGATCAAGCAGAGGCAACAGCTATCGGAGGTCAACTGCTCTGCCTCGGTTGTTCGTCTGCTGGATTGAATCGAGTCGCCGCAGTTGCTCTGCTTCGTTTTTGGCCTGGGGTGCTGCCTTTGGGACTCGGCTGTTGGCCTGAGGTCTGATTCTTCGGCTGTTGCCTGATCTTTCTGCTGTTGTCACAAAAAAATGGAAGAAAAAGAAACTGGCATGATATTTCGGTCGGGCCTGCGTCTTCGTCGCCATCCACAGACTTTCGAAGGCGTTCCCTATATTGATCCAGTCTCGCACATGCGCTATCGCTCGGTGCTTGGTGCATGTCCGTGTGCGATGTTGTCCCCTTCAGAGTCTTCAACAGGCTGTGTTGGTCGCTATACGTCGACTCCTCTTGCGGCTTCCGTGCACGGTAGTGGCCGCTCCACATCGACTCTTCCCACGACTTCCGCACCTGTGATTGTCGCTCTACATCGACTCCTCTCGCGGCTTCCGCGTTTGGCGGTGACCTCTCTACGTCGACACCCTCAGTGGCTTTCTCATGCGGCTCTACGTCGACTCACTACTCCCGGTCGACTCTGCACGCAGCTTCCACTGGTGGAGGCGACTGCTCATCATCGGCAGGTGTTTCTACCACGACCTCTTCGGACGTGTCCTTGTCTGCGCATGAGATTGCACAACTGAAATGCATGCTTGATGCTTGGGATTCTTCACCGACGGTTTCTACAGGTTCTGTGGCTAACTCTTCTGGCACTGAGAAACCACCTTCCACTCATTCAGGTACATCCCCATGGATTCTTGATACTGGAGCGTCTTTTCATATGACTTATGATTCCTCCACTTTGACCTCTGTTCAACCTATGGAGTCTCATGTTCGTGTTCTTACAGCTGATGGCACTCCCCTCCCTGTAGCTAGTCGAGGCACTCTTAGCACTTCTTCATTTCATGTTCCCTCTGTCGCTCATGTTCCTCGACTTACCATGCAGCTTATATCTGGTGGTCAGATTGTTGACTCCAGTTGTAGGGTCATTCTCGACTTTGATTCATGTTCTATTCAGGATCGTCGCACGGGCGCTCTGCTTGGTGCTGGCCCTCGACGCTCTGATGGTCTCTGGGAGATTGACTGGCTTCGTCTTCCCTCCGCTGCCACTGCCGCCAGTCTCGCACCCCCTATAACTGCATCTACCAGCTCTTTTCAGCAGTGGCATCATCGTCTTGGCCATTTATGTGGTTCTCATCTCTCATCTTTGGTTCATCGCGGTGTTCTGGGGTCTGTCTCTAGTAACGCTTCATTGGATTGTCTGGGTTGTTGGCTTGGTAAGCAGATTCAGCTACCCTACCCTTACAGTGAGTCGGTGTCCGAGCGTCCTTTTGATCTCATTCACTCTGATGTTTGGGGTCCGGCTCCCTTCACTTCGAAAGGGGGTCATCGCTACTATATTATCTTTATAGATGATTTTTCTCGGTACACTTGGATCTATTTCATGTCTTCTCGTAGTGAGGTCTTACCTATATATAAAAATTTTGCCGGCATGGTTCATACCCAGTTTTCCACTACTATTCGTGTTTTTCGCGCAGATTCAGCTGGTGAGTATATCTCCCATGCACTATGAGGATTTCTTGCTGAGCAGGGTACTCTTACTTAGTTCTCTTGCCCTGGTGCTCATGCTCAAAATGGTGTGGCTGAGCGCAAGCATCGTCACCTTCTTGAGACGGCGCGTGCAATGATGATTGTTGCCTCTCTTCCGCCTCACTTCTGGGCCGAGGCTGTTACCACTTCCACCTATCTCATCAACATTCAACCTTCTGCTGCTCTACAGGGTGGTATTCCTCTCGAGCATCTTTTTGGTCGTTCTCCTGATTATTCGGCGCTCTGTTCGTTTGGTTGCGTTTGCTATATTTTGCTTTCCCCTCGTGAACGCATCAAGCTGACCGCTCAGTCTGTTGAGTGTGTCTTTCTTGGATACAGTGATGAGCATAAGGGCTATCGGTGTTGGGATCATGTCGGTCGCCGGATGCGTATTTCCCGGGATGTGACCTTTGATGAATCTTGTCCCTTCTACCCACGTCCATCCCGCTCGGCTTTTTCTATGGAGGACATCTCTTTTCTTACATTTCCAGATACACCACCCTTTGTGCCCAGTATTCCTACTCCTCGTCCTGCTGTTGCAGATCTGACCCCGTCTTCTCCTATGTTTTCTTCTCCTCCCTCATCGCATGACTCTCCACCTTCATCGTCGATATCTTCCCCTTCTCCACCTTCATCACCGATACCTTCCCCTTCTCCTTCATCATCGATATATTCCCTGTCTCCACCTTCAGTGATTCCACCTCTTCCCTCATTTCCTTTCCATTATACTCGCCGTTCACGTGTTGTGGATAAGTCTACAGATGTGCCCTCTACTTCTGATGTGTTGTCTTCCTCCTCTCACCCGACTTATGGTCTTCGTTCTCGGCCTTGTCCGCCCCCTGACCGTTATTCTCCTTCTCACTATGGTCTTTCCACCGTTCGTGAGCCGACTTCTTATCGAGATGCTATTGTTCATCCTGAATGGCAGTTTGCGATGGCAGAGGAGATTGCTGCCCTTGAGCGCAATGGCATGTGGGACCTGGTTTCTCTTCCTCCCCGTGTTCGTCCCATCACTTGTAAGTGGGTCTATAAGATTAAGACTCCCTCAAATGGTTCTCTTGAGCGTTATAAAGCTCGTCTTGTGGCTCGTGGCTTTCAGCAGGAGCATGGTCGTGATTACGATGAGACTTTTGCTCCTGTGGCCCATATGACTACTGTCCGCACACTTCTTGCCGTGGCCTCTGTTCGCCACTGGTCTGTGTCTCAGCTTGATGTTAAGAATGCTTTTCTTAATGGTGAGTTGCGTGAGGAAGTTTATATGCAGCCACCACCTGGGTATTCAGTTCCTGATGGCATGGTTTGCCGTCTTCGTCGCTCTCTATATGGCCTTAAGCAAGCCCCCCGTGCTTGGTTTGAGCGTTTTGCCTCTATGGTCACTGCAGCTGGTTTTTCGCCCAGCGCTCATGATCCAGCACTGTTTGTCCACCTTTCTTATCGTGGTCGCACTCTTCTTATTTTATATGTTCATGACATGATCATCACTAGCGATGATTCTGAGTACATTGCCTTTGTTAAGGCCCGTCTTAGTGAGCAATTTCTTATGTCTGATCTTGGTCCTCTATGTTACTTTCTTGGGATTGAGGTTTCTTCCACCTCTAATGGCTTTTATATTTCTCAAGAAAAGTATATTCATGATCTTCTTGCTCGTGCGGCTCTTAGTGATGAGCGCACTGCTGAGACTCCTATGGAGCTCAATGTTAACCTTTGCGCTTCTGATGGCGAGCTCCTGTCTGATCCGACACGTTACCGTCATCTTGTTGGGAGTCTTGTCTATCTTGCTATCACTCGTCCAAATATCTCATATCCTGTCCATATTTTGAGCCAGTTTGTTTCCGCTCCCACTTCAGTTCACTATAGTCACCTTCTTCATGTTCTACGATATCTTCGTGGCACGATCTCTCATCGTCTCTTTTTCCCCCGTTCTAGCTCATTACAGCTCCAGGCCTATTCAGATGCTACGTGGGCTAGTGATCCTTCAGATCGCCATTCACTTTCTGCTTACTGTGTTTTTCTTGGTGGTTCTCTCATTGCCTGGAAGGCGAAGAAACAGACTGCAGTTTCCCGTTCGAGTGCTGAGGCCGAGTTGAGAGCTATGGCTCTTCTGACGGCAGAGGTAACTTGGTTACGATGGCTACTGGAGGATTTTGGTGTTTCTGTTACTACACCTACCACTCTCTTGTGCGACAGTACAAGTGCTATCAACATTGCGCGGGACCCCATGAAGCATGAGCTTACCAAGCATATTGGTGTTGATGCTTCCTACGTGCGCGCTGCTGTGCAAGATCATGTTATTGTTCTTCAGTATGTATCTTCCGAGTTACAGCTAGCGGACTTCTTCACGAAGGCACAGACTAGAGCACACCATATATTTCATCTCTCCAAACTCAGTGTTGTGGATCCACCATGAGTTTTTTTCGAAAAGGGGGGGCTCCCCGGCCTCTGCATCAGAGTGATGCATACGGCCATCTTATTAACCAAATAACAAAAGGTGTCAACAAGGTTCCAAAGTCTCCAGTTGATAGAAGGAAAATGCAGATCACACAGAGCTGAAAAAGACTAGATACACAAACTAGCCAGGAAAAGATGCCACAACCGGCTGGCTAAAAATAGATAGGTAAACTAATTGCCTATCCTATTACATGACCGCCATCCAAACTGGTTGAAGATATCCCGAGCTACCATCTCCCAACGGATAGATCCAGTAACCAAATACTCCCTGGCCTCCATCGGAGTGAGTAGCGACCACGAACGGATCACTGCCGTAGCTCGGAAAATAACCTGCAAAAAATGAATCCGTGATGTTCTGTTAAAAACCAAATCATTTCTGCAATTCCAGATAGTTCACAACAAAGCGCAAACTCCAACCCGAATATGTCTTGCTAAGTCAGGCTCAACCCCATTAAGCCATGTCCCAAATAATGCATTGACCAAAGTCGGTGGAGTAATATTAAAAGCAATATGGACAATCCGCCAAAGGACTTTGGCCAACGGACAATCAAAGAATAAATGCTTAATCGTCTCATCCCGATCACAGAAACTACACCTAGTAGGTCCTGTCCAATTACGCTTTATCAAGTTGTCCTTTGTTAAAATAACTTGTTTATGGACAAATCACATAAACACTTTAATTTTCAAAGGAACTTTGACTGCCCAAACATACTTGGAAGTTGGAATGGAGTTCGAATTAATAACATCAATATACATTGATTTAACTGTAAATACTCCAGACCTAGTCAACTTCCAGCGTAATTCATCGGGTTGGTGAGAAAGTTGAACGTCCATCAGTCTCTTAACTAGATGGAGCCATTCTTCCCAACGATCGCCCACTAGCGACCGTCTAAACTGAATATTAAGGGGGGTAGATTGAAATACCGTTGCCACAAATACCTCATGTCGTTGAGCAATCCGATATAAAGACGGATATTGAATGGCTAAAGGTGAGTCGCCAAGCCAAGTATCCTCCCAGAAACGTGTACTTGCACCGTTTCCAATAACAAATCTCGTCCTATTGAACAATGATTGTTTGACTTTCATTAGTCCTTTCCAGAAAGACGAATCAGTCGGTCTGACTGTGACCTGGGACAATGTTTTAGTCTAGAGGTACTTGTTGCGGAGGATCTGTGCCCACATGGCCTCAGTTCCGGAAGAAAGCTTCCACAACCACTTACTAAGAAGGCATCTGTTCTTGACTTCAAGATTTTCAATACTAAGACCCCCTTGGTCTTTCGGTCGACAGATGATGTCCCATTTAGCAAGTCGGTATTTTCTTTTAAGATCATCACCCTGCCAGAAGAAACTCGACCGATAGAAGTCCAGTCTTTTCCTAACACCAACTGGGACCTCAAAAAACGATAAGAGGAACATAGGCATACTCGTGAGCACCGAATTAATCAATATCAAACGGCCTCCGTATGACATGAGCTTACCCTTTCAGCAGCTCAGTTTTTTCTCAAATCGATCCTCGATGCACTTCCATTCTCTGTTTGTCAGCCTACGATGGTGTATCGGAATACCAAGGTATGAGAAAGGTAAACTCCCCAACTCGCACCCAAACAATTGCCTATAAGACTCCTGGTCGTCTTTGGCTCTACCAAAGCAAAACAACTCGCTCTTATGAAAGTTAATCTTTAACCCGGTCAATTGTTCAAAAAGGCATAACACCAGCTTCATATTTCTCGCCTTGGCCAAATCATGCTCCATAAAGATGATTGTATCATCTGCGTATTGAAGGATGGAAACGCCTCCATCAACGAGATGAGGTACCAAACCACCCACTTGACCATTCTCCTTAGCCCTCCCTATCAAAATTGCTAACATATCCACCACAATGTTAAACAAGATAGGGGACATCGGATCTCCTTGTCTGAGGCCTTTATGTGTCTGGAAGTAATGACCGATATCGTCATTCACTTTAATTCTCACACTCCCTTTTTGCGTAAAGGATTCGACCTGTCGGCGCCAGGCTTCATCAAAACCCTTCATACGCAATGCCTGTTGGAGGAATGACCATTTGACCTTATCATACGCTTTTTCGAAATCCACCTTAAAAATTACTCCATCTAATTTTTTGTAATGGATTTCATGGAGCGTTTCATGAAGAACAACCACCACTTCAAGGATGTTCCTGTCCGATATGAAAGCAGTTTGGGATTGTTGCACCACAGAATGCGCAATCTGTGTGAGCCTACTGGTCCCGACCTTGGTGAAGATTTTGAAACTAACATTGAGGAGGCAGATCGGTCTGAACTGCTCAATTCTCACAGCATCCGTTTTCTTAGGGAGCAATGTGATAGTTCCAAAATTCAGGTGAAATAATTGAACCTGTCCAGAGAATAGATCATAAAACATAGGTAGTAAATTCCCCTTAATAATGTGCCAGCACTTTTTATAGAACTCAGCCGAGAACCCATCCGGTCCGGGAGCCTTATTGTTTTTCATTTGTGCAATAGCATCGAACACCATGAGTTTGAGGGGGGTGTTAAAGTTATATTAGTGATGACTTTTGGTCTTTTGCATTCTAGCCTTTTGGCATTCTCATGTACTTGTATATATGTTGCCTTTGGCCTCCTAATAATATTAAGTTGCTTTCATAACAAAAACATGGACTGTGACACCGTGTGGCTGTCTATTTAGACAGGTTGAGGGCATCCTTAATATACAGATAGGTTGTTTATGGTCACTCAGTAACAAATCATAAGATTGCAAATTCGATTATATGAAGCTATCAGTTAATTAGTTCATGATCGTACTATTTTTTACTCACTGTGCGTACATTGTTTTTTATTGTCCGCTTTTTACTCGTTCCAGCACCTGTATCTGAAGAACATCAAAGGAGACGATGGCACTATCACTGTGCCTTGCGGTGCAAGAAGCCCGCCAAGGCCGTCGCCCCTGACATCACTGCTGCTCCTGTGGCTGATGGCGGGATCCGGGTGCGCCGGAGATAATGCACCGCGCCTCGGGCCTCGAGCAGGGCCTCGGGCTAGAGCTTTAGCTCACCTCGCACGGAACCCTCACGTCCTCCGCCACCACCGCCTCCTCCTCCCCGGCCTCGGTGTCCCACTCACAGGCGCACTGGACACGCTTAGCTCCGTCGTCGACGCGCGCAGGAGTACAGCCAGCAGCTGCTGCTGCATATGAAGGAGGAGCCGGGGATGAGGACGTACATGTCACCCAAGAGCGGCGTCAGCGGCAAGGATGGAGCGGACCGGCTCCGGCGTCTCCCGCAGCAGCAGCAGCCCGGGGATGAGGACGTGGATTTTTAGAACAGCTGCACCCCGGCCCTTGTATCCTGGTTGTCCAATATTGCTTTAAGATCTGTGCAACACAGCTAACTTTTCGTATGAAAATTTCTCTTTTTTGTTTCTCTCACATAAAAGATGTCTTGAAGTTCAAACCTTTGCAGCGTGGCAAAGCTTTCCATCTAGAATCTAGGATAAATCTTTCAGAATTTTTTGTCAAACATAAATATACAAAGAATGATTTTTTACATTAAAAAAATCGTTTTTGTATATTTATATTTGACAAAAAAATCTATAAGATTTATCCTAGATTCTAGATAGAAAACTTTGCTACGCTGCAAAGGTTTGAACTTCAAAATATGTTTTATGTGAGAGAAACAAAAAAGAAAAATGTGTTTGCACGAATCGCGATGCGTAGAATGGATGGCTAGATAGAGAGGGCCCCGGTGCAGCTGTGCTATTTTATATTTTCGCCGGGGATGAAGGTCCGACAGTAGCAGCGACCGGGATTGGGGCTGACTGCTAGCATGGATGAGGGGAGGGGGCGGCAGGGGAGAAGCCGACGACGACCAACTGGACGACGCTCGGGACGGGGTGAGGCAGCTCGGCTAGATTCCAGGGATGGACGCGAGGATGGCGGGTCGATGTCGGGGTGGAGCTCTGGGGCAGCTGGGCGTCGGGGTGAGCGCGATGACGACTGGGCATCGGGGTGAAGCTGGATGGCGGCCGGGCGACGGGGTGGAGCGCGGGGACGGGGCGATGGGGCTCGAGCATGAGGGCAGAGGCGGCAGAGAGCTGTTCGTGGTTTTTTTTTAGAACATAGACGTCAGAGACGTCCGGCTTTAAATTAATAAAGCCCACAAACTTAGGCGGAGTAGCACAACCACCGAACAGAAACAGCATAAACTAACACGACAGATAAGAGGACAGGCCGCTAAAAGAGCGCACAGTTTCGTTACAAGGCGGAGAACGGCCCAAAAGCAGCGAGCACGCAGGCTCGGAAGGTACTAAGACCAAAAGGGGGGATTGCCCATCCCTATGCGGCATCCAGTTGAGCAGGCGACGAAGCTCGAGCCTCGGAGTAGACGGCGTGTAGACGACAGATAGCTTGGCGGTGGAGATCAGAGTCCTGTTGTCTTCCCAGCGATGCCCATTGCTGCAAGAAAACGATGCATTTGAAGATAACGTCAGCGGGATGCGAGGGGAACACCCCCTCAATAGTAAACTTGTTACGGGTATTCCAAATAGCCCATAGCATAGCCGCCGCACAAGTCCACATGACCCTACGAGACGCGCCTTGAAACCCAGATAAGGAAGATACGAGCTCGGGTCGGGAGCGTGGATCCCAATCCACTCCCGCAGCCTCCCGGACCGCGCTCCAAGCGAAACGAGCCAGGGAGCAGAGGAAGAAGGTGTGGTCAGCATCTTCCGGGACCCCACACAGCGCACAGGGGCCAGTGGCGGGGCCGTTGCGTTTAGCGAGGTTAATAGAGGTAGGAAGGCGATCTTGACAAAGTTGCCAAAGGAAGACCTTAATTTTGAGCGGGATCTTTGCCTTCCAAAGCCCCGTGGCCGCCGCCGGGATCTGACCGTGGCATAGCTCTCTGTACATGGATTTGACAGAGAATTTGCCGGAGCTCGCAAGTCTCCACGAGATCAGGTCCGCGGATTCCGACAGTCGGGCGTCCGCAAGTAGCGCCAGAAGGCGATCCCAATCTGCCAACTCCGGCCCGATTAGCTCACGTCTGAAGTTAATACAGGGGGGGAGGTGCTAAGAGCCGAGGCCACCCGTTGTTCGGGTTCGACCGCTAAGGAGTACAGTTGTCGGAACTCCGCCCATAATGGGCGCTGGCCAATCCAGTGATCAAGCCAGAGACGCGTAGAGCGTCCGTTGTTAACCGCAAACTTTGCGCCCCTGGCAAAGAGGGGTTTAAGGGATTGAATGGAATTCCAGAAAGGAGACCCACTGGGCGCCGCGTCAAAAAAATCCCCTCGCGGGAAATATTTTGCCCGGAGGAGGTCAATCCAGAGGCCAGTCTCACCCTGAGTCATTTTCCAGATCCACTTGCACATTAGTGCGATGTTCATCAACTTGGAGTTGATGATCCCGAGACCCCCCTGGGTTTTGGGACGACACACGGCTTGCCATTTAACCATATGGTATTTTCGTTTCGGTCCCGCTCCTTCCCAAAAGAAACGTGACCGCGGTGTGTCAAACTTAGAGTGTACCCCGTCCGCCAGCAAGAACAGACCCATGGCAAACATGGGCAAAGATGAGAGGCTGGTGTTGGTAAGGATTAATCTTGCCCCTGAAGACATAAAACGGCCCCTCCACGGGCAAACCCTATTCGCCACCTTGGAGGAGAGGGGCTCCCAGTCAGCGATTGTACACTTCTTTGCCGCTATTGGGAGCCCGAGGTAAGTAAACGGGAACTGGCCTAGTTTGCAGTTAAGCAGGTTGGCGACCCGTTGACTTTCTGTCGCATCCATCCCTATGGACACCACCTCACTTTTGTGGAAGTTAATTTTTAGTCCCGACATG
This sequence comes from Triticum aestivum, assembly GCF_018294505.1. Classification (NCBI taxonomy): domain Eukaryota; kingdom Viridiplantae; phylum Streptophyta; class Magnoliopsida; order Poales; family Poaceae; genus Triticum; species Triticum aestivum. Next base: position 74,084,784 of record NC_057794.1, on the reverse strand, counting down.
AGTTCGAAGCTCAACAGTATAGCTTTGACCGAAGCAATACTATGTGTGTCGGGCTCGAAAAGAAGAAGAGTGTCATCCGCGTATTGCAAGTGGGACACTCCTCCCGGGATTAGGTTGTCCACGACTCCCCTAATGTGGCCGGCTAGGCGAGCCCTGTCTAGCATGGCGCCTAAAGCGTCCGCCACGAAGTTAAAAAGCAACGGCGACGCTGGGTCCCCTTGACGCAGCCCGCGCTTGTTGCGGAAGAAGTTCCCTACTTCTCCGTTCACCGCGATCGCCGTTTAGCCTCCCGAGACCAACTGCGTCATGCGGTGAACCCAGACCGATGAGAAACCTCGGTCCAGGAGTACCTGTCGGAGGAACTCCCAGTTCACGCGGTCGTACGCCTTCTCAAAATCGAGTTTGAGGATAATCGCTGGCTGTCGAGCGCGCTTCAGGGAGTGGATAATTTCTTGGAGGACCAGCGGCCCCTCCAAGATGTTACGTCCCCGAATGAACGCGGACTGGGTTCTACTAATAATGCGGTGGGCTATCTGAGACATGCGAGTAGAACAAGCCTTAGCACAAATTTTAAACGGGACGTTAATTAAGGCAATAGGTCGAAAAAGTCTAATGTGATCCGCACCCGGGACCTTGGGGATCAAAGAGAGAACCCCAAAGTTCAGGCGGGAAATGTCTACCGTACCACGCATAAAACCATTGCACACGTCAAAAATGGGGTTTTTGAGCACTTGCCAAAACCGCTTGAACATCGCCACCGGCCACCCATCCGGCCCCGGCGCAGTGTCAGATTTCATACCCAACGTGGCCTTGTCAATCTCCTCCGGGAGGAAGGCTAAGCTCAGGTTCTCGTTTTCCTCGTCCGTGACCCGCAACGCAGGGTCCCACACATCCTCCCTCAGGCGAGCCCTGGGTTCCTCCCTGGAACCCATGAGTTGGATGTAGAACTCATAGATGTGCCGGACGATATCCTGTTGCCGCAGTATGAGCCCCTGCTCCGATTGAAGACGAAGGATAGCGCACTTACGGCGTCGGCCATTTGCGTATGCGTGGAAGTATTTTGTGTTCGCGTCGCCCTTGAGCGTCCACTTTATTCCACCGCGCCTACGCCAGTACTCTTCCTCAGCCCTGAGGAGGGATTCGACTTGGGCCTCAAGCGCGTAGCGCTGGGCCCAGTCCTGCGCGGAAAAGATGTGCAGATCTGCCGCTGCGTCTAGCTGAGCTAGCTCCTCAGTCAGGCGCACCCTTAACCGCTTATCCGCCCAACCCTGATTAGCTCCCCACCCTTTGAGAGCCGCTCGCATACCCGCCCCTGCAGCTATCCAGAACTCCATGGGGCCGCGTATGCGTCCGATGCGAGCAACGCAATTCGCCCACTTCGAAAGGAAGGTTTGCTCGAAGCCCGGAGACTCCAGCCATGCTGTTTCGAAGAAGAAACGCGGGCTACGTTTAAGCCTTTCCTCCCCCGAGGAAAGGATGAGGGGGACGTGGTCCGACCCGATCCTAGTTTCTGCGTGTAGAGAGCACAGGGGGAACAGCACCTCCCACTCCGAGGACATAAAAACCCTGTCCAGGACCGAACGCACCGGCGTAAGCTGTTTGTTGGTCCAGGTATATCGAGCCCCCACGCGGGCCACTTCCCTAAGGGCCATGGAAGCAATAGCATTATTAAACATGGCCACCCTTGACCAGTTAATAATACCGTTGTTCTTGTCCGCTCCCGAGCGGATCAAGTTGAAGTCACCCCCCACCAGCAGAGGAAGGTTGCTCACGCCAACAGCCCTCACCTTTGTCTGAAGCTCTTCCAAGAACTCCAGCGAGAGCGAGTGATTGGCCGGGCCATACACGGCAATCACCATCCACTCCTGAAGAGTGGCGCGGTGCCGCACGTGGGCCGACAGGGAGAAGCGGCCGGCATCCCAAGCCACCACTTCAAGGCAGACTAGGTTAACTCCTAGCAGCAAACCCCCGGAGTGTCCTACCGCAGGCACCCAGTGCCAGACGAAACGCTCCAACGGGTCAACCGCAAGCAAGTCCCGGTGGTTGAAATCGGCCTTGATAGTCTCTTGCAATCCGACCACGTCGATTTCCTCGTTCCTAATGAACTCTCTTAACTGGGTCCGCCTCCCAGCGTGGCCGAAGCCTCGGATGTTCCAGAAGATGAAACGCATTAGATGATGCGGTTTCGTAGACGGATACCGCGGGCGGTAACCGCTTTGGCCACGCGCCGTGTCCTGGCAGGACAACGGTTGAGGGAGGACGGTGCAGCCCCTGCTACTTGGTCCTCCTGTTCGGGCCGCACACCTGGCACCAGAGAAGCCCCTGCTTCCTTTGCTGCAGGCGCAGCGCGGGCCTGCGCTGCCTTAGCAAGCGCAGCCTGCGCGATTTCCTTCGCACGAATGAGAGACAGCACCTCTTGCGCTTCCCCCGCATCAGCCATCGCGACGCCACTATCCGCTAAGATACCCCCCAAGCACTCATCTGTATAATCTTCAAAAATCGTAAAGCGGGGCATGGGGTTACCTTCGATTTCGAGGTTCTTTTGCGCCTGGAGTAGCTGGGCCCGCTGGAGGGACGGCATGTTGCCCTTGGCGCCCTTCGGACGGGAGCTCGTCCTCTCTTGAGTCGCCGGGGACGCCACCGCCTTGGACCGCCTGGCCGTGGGGATGGGCGCCACCTTGGCCACCTCCACCCGAAGAGCGTCCGGAGGTGGGGGGGAGATGACCGATGGGGTGTCCCCTGCCAGCCTCCCTGGAGAGGCCAGTGCCAACACCACCGTCCTCCGGACCGACACGCTCGCCCGGACCTCGGGGGTGCCCGCTGGCGCCACCACAGGTGGTTTGCGGCCCGCCGTCTTCTTCTGAGGCTTCAACACGCCGCCGCCACTGCCGATCACCACCTTGGGAGGGCTTGCCACAGCCCCAGACGCGTCCACCAGCGCAACCACCGGGGAGACCAGCGTCGAGCGGCCCTCCGAGTCACAGGACGCCGAGACGCCCTTGTCGATGTCGAGGCTCATGGTCATGTTGGATCCGTACTGGTTGAAACCCGTCTCATTGCTGCTCACCACCACTTGGCACACCTCCCGTTCCTGAGCCGCGCCCGCCACCGGAGGCGCAGCCTGCCCATCCGTGTCCTAGAGGCCCAGTTTGTCCCAAGTAGCCGTGTCTATGGAGTCATCCCCCGTGCTCATGTCCTGGTCCTTGTCCTTGTCCTTGTCCTTGTCTTCCTGGCCCTTGTCAAGGTCAGATGGCGGAGGGGGAGGGGGGGTTGGAGCCGCGTCCTGCTGAGCGCCCGCCTCTGCCTCAAGGCGGAAGGTGTACCCCTCACTGTTAAACCAGATCTGCACGTATCCTTTGAGCTTGGCCGGGGCACGACACGCGAAACGCATCCGCACCGGACCCAGGCCAGACAGCGACGCCAGATCCACCTCCATCGGGCGTCCAATCATCACAGTGGCTGCCATGAGGCGATCCACGTGGCGGTGCTTGGGTGGCATGCCCCACAGCTTGACCCAGGTGTCCGGCATGAGCTCGGCCGTGGGCTCCTCTGGACGCGCCTCCTTGATGTCCGCCATGATGTCGTGGAGGGAGAAGTAGAGCTTGCTGCTGCGGGTTGCCATCCTTAGCATGGCCTTGTCTGGGAAGACGACCGAGAACTGGTCGGCTCCGACGACCGAGACTTGCCAGTCCCACTCCCCTTCGAAAAGGTGAGGGAGTTCTGCCTCCAGGATGGGGATGGAAAGCTTGCCCGGCGCCGCCGAAATGATCGCCGTATCCGAGACGAGAGGGGCACGAACCTCCTCCCCCTCCGTGTCCACGAAAGGGAGGCAGAAGAAGCCTTCGCCCGGAATAGCGTTGCCCATGATCTGCAGCGCCAGGGGCCTCCCCCTCGTGGGACAGTAGGCAGACACATATCCTTCCTCGTGGCAGACGACACACAGGGGTTTGAAGGAGCACATGTTCTGGTAGTGCCCCACCCTGCCGCACTTGAAACACTCCGGCCCGTCGGCCTCTTCCACGGGGATCGGGGCGTCCGCCGATCCCTTAGACGCCTCGGGGCCAGTCGCCAACTGCAGCGGCGCCGAGCCGCCCCCTTTATGCTTCGGCTTCTTGGCCTGCGGAACCCCGGCCCGCTCGCCGCCCGGAGGGAGTTGGGACTCCTTCCGCTTGAGCTCCTTCTTCTGCTCAAGTCCCCGCCGCCGGTACTCCTCCTTCTTCCTCTTCTTTCGCTCGCGCTCCTCGTCCTTCTTCCGCTCCTGCTCCGCGATCCACCATGGAGGCGGCGGCCCCCAGCCCCCATCCTCCGCTGGCGACGCTGGCACCTTGGCGAGCGCCTTCGCCCGCAGATCCTTTTCACGCTGGCGCTCCGTCGCCGGGATCGGTGGAGACATGGGGGGCTTGTCACTCCGGCGGGACCCCATCCGCACCGCAGTGGCGTATGAGCACGAAAGGGGGGGGGAGGGGCGGATCGGTGCAGACGGCGCGCGAGATGTCCGAAACGCCGCACCTGCGAGGGAGAGGCAGGAAACCCTAGCGAAAGATCTGGGGTTCCTTTCGGCACCCACATCCACCTATTAATAGGAGGAGACGGCCTCGGCTTCTCCGTCACGCTGGGCCCGGGCCGAGGCGCAGGCTCGCATCCGGCCACTCGGCCTGATTGGACTAGCCCCGACCTGGTGAGGAGCCCCTGCCCCCCTCCCGGCCCAGTCACGGTGGAGAGCGACACTGAGCCCACCCGCCCCACAGGCGCTGAAGCCTGCTGGTCCAACGCAGGGTCTCCCAGCCCACCCCCTGGCAGGCTGGGCCAGTCACTTTGGCCCAACACCGGAACAGGCCCAGCCGTCGGTGCCCCTGAAACCCTAGTCGGGTTCCGTGCAGCCTCTGCCCGGCCAGCCCCGCCGCCGCCGTCGCCAGCCCCTGCCGGCTTCGGCAGGCACGAAGGAGCCCGAGGGGGCTCCGCCAGCACCGGATCTCTGCGGTCCGCCTCCGAGATGACGCACGAGCGGCCTTCTGGGCCCGCATCCACCCCCTTTGGCGGCCACCAGATCCGCGTCGCCAGGCGGCGGCCTCCCTGCCCTCCGGGAGCAAAAGCACGCCGCCGACCAGCCACGAAGGAGCCCCCAAGCTCCTCCGCGCGGGCGATGAAATCGCCCACCGAGCACCCAGCCTTGGGCCTCGGCGAACCACCGGAACTACCTAAACTCACCTGAGAACCTGCCTCGTCGGCGTCGATGTCGGAGTCAATCCCCTCTAGCGCCCAGAACCGGCTGCCGGAGAAAGGCGGAGCAGGGGGCCGCCCCTCTGGCAGCGCCCCCCCCCCCCCCCCCCGCGGCCGCCCCGCGGCAGGCCGCACCACCGTCCAGCCAACCACCTCCGCCGCGGCGCTCGCCGCGTCTCCCTTCGCCTCGCGCAGCCCAGACGCGTCGCCCTCCACACCGCCCGACTCAAACGCCATCCCAGGTCTTTGTGAGTTACCTGATTGATTTGTTATGAGCTATTCATGAGGAATCTGCTCGTGCCTGATTCTGAGCTGTTCGTGGTGATTCCAGGAGCTCCACCCCACTATGCACAGAGGTGTTTAACGAAATGCAGAGATAGGCGGAGGAAGAAGACGCTACATATTTTTCCCTACGTGGAATTTTCTTCCTCCAACCCAGCCTGACGAGTGGGCCTGGCCGATTAGTGACGTCATCAAAACTCTTAGCATCTACCACTGGTGTTTTTTCGTCACTGTCAAATTTTTGACATGGTGCAAAGTATCATGTTTTGTTACGTGGTGGTTTTTCGAGAGCTATGACGCTAAAGTGGTGGTTCTGTGCATTTTATCACTTAAATGGGCTGCACTACACCTTATTTTTTTAAAAAAATATAAAAGTATCATATAGGATATTTACGTGTGGCATTGCCCCTTTGCGGCAGCTACACATGTTGTGCAATGTAGTGTAGCATAATAAGAAACCAGGACACACTATATGACAAAATAAAAAATATTATTTAAAGTGGGACATAAAAGGCATAACGGACTTGATCTGTGGCCAGAAATGAAGCTTCTCTAGGGACAAAGGGGGCCATGCCCCCCCCCCCCCCCAAAAAAATTTATAAAGAATCCCCTCAATTGTCAAGCTTAAATGTGAAATGTTACTCAAATTTAAACATGTAATATAATGCATGCATGTTATCCTACATATGACATTGAACCGGCCTGAGATGCCGTGGAATTCCAGTGGTTGTAGTCGTGCCTGTTCCGTTGCCAATGAACGACAAAACAACTTTTCCCTTGGCACGACAACCCTCTCCCTACACTGCATCATACGGGCGGGTGATAAAATAAACATAGCTTTTGTCAGAAAGATAGGTAGGACCATAAAAATGAGATCTTACTTGTAGATGTCCGGCGTGATGATGATCCTCACCCTCTCTTTGTTGCCATCAGAACACAAAGGTGAGCTCAAAACATGCCCCTGTCGAGAACTTTGTTGCTTTTTCTTCATAACTATGTTTGCTTGCCCTCCTTCGTTCACTTGCAGCCGCCAAAGATCAACCAGGCACTCTTTTTCCTCATGAGCCCATCACCCGCTTTTGCCCCTAGCACTGTGCATGAAATCCAACCGGTTTTCTGGTCCACTGTACATCAAGAAGCTACCGTTTTGGACCATCCATGTTCCAACCAGGCGCTCCAAGCAAACATTTTTTTATGAAGGCATAACTGCTAGAACATGTTTACCTCGAATGTGATGTTGCACGCACAGAAGTACTCGGCATCAATAGCGTCTGAAAAGGATTAGTATGTTGAACCGGACTGAGATGCCGTGGAATTCTACGTGATTGTACTGGTGCTTGTTCCACTGCCGATGAATGACACAGATGGTTTGTTTTTCGGCACACCAACCCTCTCCACGCATTGCATTGTACCGATAGGTGGTTAAATAAACACATGTTTTTCTTTGAAAGATAGGTAGAACCATAGAAGTGAGATCTTACTTGTACGTGCACAGCATGATGATGATCTTCACACGTTCTGTGTTGCCATCAGTTACCATGTCCACGACGCCTTGGATGGTGCCGGGAGTGCCCATTCCCATCCAGTGACACCACCAAGGTGCCTGGCAGGTGCAGTGTTTGTTTTCACTAAAAAAGTAGAAGTTGGGTTACAATTCTTCAAGGAGGTGCGGGGTACAAAATAAAATAAAGGGCATTACTAACTTCATCTGTGTGCAGGGACGAACTTCCCTAGGGCCAAAGGGGGGCATGCCCCCCCCCCCCCCCCCCACCCAAAAAAAAGGTCAGGAGTCTTCTCAGTTGTCAAACATAAATATGAAATGCTACACACAATTTAAAGATGTAATATAATGCATGCATGTTATCCTACATATGACACTAAATCATCCTGATATGCCGTGGAATTCCAGGTGACTGTAGTTGTGCCTATTCTGGTGCCAATTAACGACACAAACGGCATGCTGCGGTGAGAGGCACGGGCAACATCAAGTGACTGGTTGATAAAAGGCTTTAGATTGAGCGAATGTATTGCATTTTGCATTCGAAATCTCTACTCCTAAAAAAGGACTTGGTAGCTTCCGTTCCACTGTTTTTTATTTCATCTTCCACCTTTTGTTTTTTTTGTCTCACCTGACCTCCCACCTTCATCTGATTTTTTGTCTCTTCTCTCACCTCTGATTTATTTTCGCATGGCGGAATGGGCATGCAGGATAGGCGTGGGGCGTGAGATCCAGGGCAACGGCCCGATCTATGCATAGCATGAGAATTGGGTCCGACGGTGCGGCCATATCCTCGAGTTCGTCAGGAATTTTTTTCAGCTGCGTTGTTTTTTAAATTGTTATATTTTCCCTCATGGTTCACTCAGGATATTGCTAGGATGTCCAGCTCATCGATCCGGTGGAGGTCACCTGAATCCCAGCGTGCTTCCACGCAGAGCTTCGTCCACATGACACCACCGCCGCTACTCGCGAGGTTCTATAGAATTCCATGGGTTCAGGTACATCAACCTGACGCCTGAGAATTGCAAAAGTTGGTTATCATATCACATAGAACGGTGCTGGGCGGCCATTTGTTTACTTCATGGTTTAAGAAATTTAGTTGACACTTGAATATTTTCTCTCAGCAACAATTCATGGGGGATGACCATCCCGTGGTGGCACTAGAGGGGCCTGACGTGGTCATCATCTCCTCACATAACGGTGCATGTACTGGCTATAGATATGTGCGATGTGGTTGTCTCTACTCTGGTTTGAATGTGACAAGGTGGTGAGGGCAACCGAAGGCGAGGTGTGCCGACAGCTCTGTCTGCAGATGGCTTGATGCGCTTGTGCAATTGTTTGGTATGTAACTATCAGCAATAAGTTGGTCAATTTTCATGGTTCAGTTCATAGGAGGGCTTATGTGCATGTGTCTTATGTCGAATCCAGTTTTGATCGGGTAAGAGGATATGGGTAATTGTATTTCTTTGGAAATACTCCAATTCAGTTGTTTGGCAACGGTATTGGAAATTAACTTCTGTTTTGGTCACATATTTCTGTTGTCAGTGGATGTACATGTTGTGGTACACACTGGAGGTTTCAAAAGAATGAACATGATTAGGTTTTGTTTGCAAAGAGGTATTCTCACCATCTTATAAAAAAAGATCACCACAACAAAACGTCCACTTCTTGTCCCTTCAATCAAAAGAACAGGGATGAACAACAAAGATAGAGTTTGAGTGATGAATAAGAGAGTAGTAGAAAGAAAGCGAGAAAGATTGAGCGGCCGCCTCTATGTGGATATGCTGTTGTTACTGTGTGTGGTGTCAGGAGAGGAATAGAGAGAGAGAGAGAGAGAGAGAGAGAGAGAGATTGAGATGCTTATGCTGATTAAACATGGCCTGGTTATACTGGGTTGTGTGGCAGTTTATACACAGGCTGATTGCCTAATGCTACTGATTACCGATTGCTAGATTTTCTTTAGTATTTTCTGATTGCTAGAGAGAACATCCATGTGCATGTACTGATTGCAATTGCTTCATGCCACTAAATGACATATACAGAAAATATAAAATTTTCATTTAATTGTTTGTTTCATGTGTTAATTTTTTATTGCAAAAATAATTTCGTCATTCAACTGAAAAAGATTGATGTAATTTATAAGGGAAGCGAGATCAAAGGGCCAATTTCACCGCCGGAAGGATTGTCAGAGCCCATGGGAATGGCAAGAAAGAGCTAAGAGGATTAAATGACATGATCGAAGAGAATGCGAATAATGAAATTATCTCTAGCGAATCTGGAACAAGGGAAGAGGATGCGGATGTGCCTTTGGATTTTCGGACTAAACTAAAGCGGATTCAAATTTGGTCAAAAATTGATTGATTTAATGCTTTTAAAAATAGTTCTCACATATTTTCTAAATATTTGATATTTTGGTGAGGACCAAAATATTCCTTTATTCAACAAATTTAGGTGACTAATTAATGGATCATAAATATTCTTCACTGTAGGCAGTTACATAGATTCACAAGAAAAATATTTGAAAAACAATGAAATATATTGTAAATGAAAACGCGGATACAAGCAGCCTCTTTATACTATTCCCTCTCCTTAGGAGATGCAGCACGCTTGCTACGATACCAAGGTCTCACACTCGGGGCCAAGAATCTCTCGTATGCCTCACAGCCCTGTAACAATAAGTAGAACCAAGATAAATTAACAGTTTTGTTGGATGTCAGTTGCCTGAAATTTAAATTTGCTTCAGTCAATTAGGTGGAGAGGAAGCAGCAGTTGTGGAGGAGCACCGAGGCCACCGGCGGAGGCAGCCGCAGCGGAGTAGCCTCCTCGTCTACCTTAGGGATGCAACGGGTGCAGGCGGAGCATGAGCCTCCTTGTCTATCTTAGGGGTGGCGGGGGTGCAAGTTCGCCGGCGCCAGACTTCGAGGTCTACCTGGGTTAAAGGAATGGCAGTGGGCGGAAGAAGCACGGCGATGCGTGGCGGTTAAGGGGAGGGTGGGGCGGCTGGCTAGTATACTTGAGGTATTGGCCATAATAGTCACACAAGTTTTGAAGCCTCCTCTAGCTCATCTAGTTTAAGTTGATCCTAGTTGATCAATTAGATCTTGACCTAGATTCTCTAGTCCTCATAATTAGAAACCCAGTGTGGTTCTAATCTTCTCCCTCTAATTATCCGGTGACAATTAGCTCTAGATAGCGAAGCGCTGCCGGATTGTGAAGACTGTACGCTTGGAACCAAGTAGAGAAGATGTGCTTTCGGTCTTCTGTTCGAGGGATCGTTCGAGGGCGGTTTGCAGGATCATTATCAACGGTTCGAGGGACTCAAAGTACGATCTACACCTACTCGCCTACTTCTGCTGCACTCTGGAGTCGGTAAGGATTGTTGATCCAAACCCTATATGCATCTTCATATTGTTCTTGGGTGTTCGTAGAGCAATTTTTTTGTTTTCTACTATGTTTCCCAACGTATGACCCCTAGCGTCGCCCTATATAGGGGGCGAGAGCTAGGGTTCAGGGGGTTCCTAACCAGCTTCATGCCGATGGCATCTTGGCTTGTATGCCAAGACGATCTCCGGATCCCCAGCCGGGCCCTGGGTTGCATCCTGGTGTCGTGCTACCACTAAGCCTCCCGAGTCACGAGGCCAGCCCAACACCGGGCTTCCTGGCTGATGGGTCACCCTTGGTGTGTTGCACCATCAATCGCCTTTCACCCTACCTATATATTTATCATCTTCGCCAACATTCTAAAACTAAACAACGGAAAACACAATCCAGCCACTCTCTGCCACCCCATCTACGACCACCTATCACCAAGAATGCGACAACACGTCGATGCCACTTTCATCTTAGCTAAGACCTCATCTCAGGGGGCGTTGAAATCCTAAAAAAAAATCCTAGACGAGTTTGCTCTACCCATTGACCTCTCCATCATCTTCCAAAAACAACCTTCACCTCCCTTTCATGGGAACAACTCAAGAATGACATCAAAATCATTAACATACTAGGTTGTTCCATATCCTCCTTTCCACAAACGTACCTCACACTACCCCTCTCCCTATAAACTACCATATTCTATCTCCGACCCCATCTTAGATAGGCGCCTTTGGTTTCTCGCAGGTTGGCATGCCCTTCTTCTTTCTAAGGGTTAGTATGTCAGTTTTCCGCCTACCCAAAAATGCAGTTGAAAAACTTATGCTATAAGTTGTGCCTTCTTTTGGGTTGCATATCTGTCTTGTGTAGGTTCTCTTGGGAAAATGTTTGTAAGCCAAAAGAGTTTGACGGTTTAGGCTCAAAAGCATCCTCATCCGTAATGTGCGCTTGCTAATGAAAGTTGCCGTCCAATTTCTACTACCCTCCGATACTCTTTGATTTTCTTGGCTCTCCTCCATCACCCTAATGTCATTCAAAGATCACAAACTCCTAACTCGTTCCTATCCAACATCGTCAACCAACATATACCCCTTCGCTAGATCTCCTTCGTCCTAACACAAAATGGAGCTTCCGTCTTCTTCTGGCTAGACACCTAGGTCCACCACCATGCACTCGCTAACAGCTTTCCTAGTCTATTCACCCACTCCACTGATCTAAATATTATACTCCATTCATTCTAAAATAAGTGTCTCAACTTTGTACTAACTTTAGAGAGAGTAGTTTGCTCGGTCATTTTGATCGGTGTGCAGTTTAGCCTTTGAAATCGCCTAACATATTTCGAGTCTACAAAGTTGCAGTCGCTTCTGTACTTGCCCTTCTCCACCAAGCATGCCTACCTATTCCTCATGCAAGAAGACATCAAGGACATGAGCGCACATTACATCTGACGCCTCGCGCTCCAAACAAGGTCAAAGTCCTTGCCTGCTCATGCTGCGGGCGCCAAAGTCCAATCGCAAGAGTAAATCCCCACCGAGAAACCACGCTTCATTCATTTCTTCAGTGTCCTCGCTACGTCATAGTTTTGCAACGCTTGGAAGACCTACACTCCCAGACCTATACTCCCACCCATACAGATGCATCCCAAGGTTTGGCACCTTGCTCGCCATACTTCAGAAAATGCCAAGAACGCGAAGGTATTCCGCCACAGATATCAAGCAAACTAAAGGTGGGGGAAAAAGATCTCAGTTGCCAATTTACCATCAAACGCATCAGACTGGTAATCTGTTTCAGAATCTGATATAGTATATCACACACACAAGCCATGGATTTGCTTTATTTTGTCTCGTCTACATGATACTGCTGTCAACGGGGGCAAAAACGCCTAGGGAAAATCCACGAGGCTTGCATGTAATCCCACACATGTTACACCAGTTTAGTCACGGTACTCTGCCATGAACGTCTCATGGAACACCGTGAAGCGGGAGATGATCGCCGGGATCTTCTCCTCCTGCGGAAGGATCGTGCACCTGAAGTGCCATGTGCCAGGAACCTGTCGAGTACAGAGTATCAATGGCAATGTTATGGCTTGGGGTAAAAACACCGGAAGGGAAAGTAGATGTAATGTATACTGTTCAAAACCCAGAGTCCATAAATGCTTTCACTAACAATGGATAAAACCATATGAGGGGAAGGCCTTACGGCTAGCTTTATTAACTTCAAGCAATTTCAGTTCGGGCATGTTAGTTCTATATCTATGTTGAAAACTACATGATTGTTTTTTTTTTGTGAAAACCATATGATTGTTACCTGGTTGTTAAAATAATGCTACATTTATATGTCCGAACCAATAGTATCAGCGACTACAGGCATAAAAATAGCATAATATTTGTATCAAGATTGAATCTGCTCACCTGGCCAAATCCAGATCCAGGGACAACGACGATTCCGGTCGACTCAAGGAGACGAAGAGCATAGAATGCATCAGGTGCCTTGTTAGCAGCTTTAGCAGCCTCAATCGCCTTCTGTGGCAGACAGATTTGAGGGAACAGGTACATTGCTCCTTCAGCCTTGTTGCAAGTAATTCCCTCAAGTTTACTGAATGCAATCTCCAATGCCTGTGATCATGAAAGCAGCAGTAACAAATTTTAGCGTGTTTTCAACAATGCATTTAGGGGTATGAGATATAGAACCATGGTGCACCTTCGCACGACGAGCTAACGATGCAAGGATCCCATCCTTTTCTGCCTTGTATGAAGCATATGATTCATCACTAGCCTGCAGAAGCCATTAATGGTATTTATCTGAAGAACTTTGTATTCTCATTTAGGTGTAGAAATTTAAGGAGCGTCATGTCACTGACCTTTGGTGGGTTCATGACAAGACTAGCAAGGATCTGGCCGGTGATATTGGAACATAGGTTCACTGATGCTATTTTGTAGATCTGCTCTCTTACTGGAGCACTGAAGCCAGTAATCTCCATGTAACCACCTCTTTTACCACACTCACCATAATATCCTGGTGGTAGCAACAAAATAGTTTTGGCAAACCAGTAACACTGTGAATAGAAGAATAAGCATGTGGATCTTTCTACTTACCCTTAGAAACAGATTGATATGATACTAGAGGGAGATCATCCTCGCCGTATCCCAAGGATCTCACTATCTTCTTGAAAGAGTGGAATTTCTTGTTGTCAGCGTAGATGTTCTCTTGGTATACCTACCAATAGATAAATGTCATGAATGTTACACACAACGAAAGCAATAGAATTAAGCAGGTCAAAGTGTGTTGTGATGCTTTGAGAACCATTATCCCTCACCTCATCAGCCAGAAGAACAAGACCCTCATTTTTGCAGAACTTCACTATGTCATATTGGTTTTCCTCAGCAAGTACCTATAAATAAATGGACCATCTCAATTATTGATCTTTTCTCCTTTTTAGTTATCTTAGTTCAGAATATTTTATACATATTGCAGCCCAAGCAAAAAATAATTATTTCCTAAGCTATCCTACAAAAGAATGGAGAAATATACTCACTTCAAGAATACGAGAAATGCACTCATTAAGTAAATATATGGAATGGACACCATAGTTGAAGCAAACCAAGAAGGTTTTCTGGACCAGAAGGAAAAAGATGAGTATAAACCTGTCCAGTAGGATTTCCTGGATTGATAACCACCAAAGCCCTAACGTCGATGCCTCTTGAGCGAGCATCTTCGAGTTGCTTCTTAACATCAGAGATTTCCAAACCCCAGCCCGTCGATTCATTGAGATAGTATGGGACCTGAAAGATATGCTCTCAATTCAGGATTTGGCGCCGCATGAAATATAACTATACTGAACTTAAACTTCTTTTGCCAGGCAAACAGGGAGGGTACATACAAGAGATCCGCCATGAAGAGCTATAGAAGCCGAGTACAAAGGGTACTGAGGAATCGGGACAAGAATGCCATCTTTCTCATTCCTTATCAGTAATTGCATCATCAGGTGCACCTAACAAGGGAAGAGTAACATGATATAAGAGTTAACTACTTTATGTTTGTTCATACATTGTCTAGCAATTGAAGGAAGAGGTAAATTTCATACCCCAGGGCTTGCTCCATCTGTAAGAAAAATGTCATCAGCATTAGCAGGGAATCCATCTCGTGAAGCGATCCCAGAAGCAATTGCATCACGAAGTCCTTTTATACCCTAGGAGAATGGTAAAAAAACAAAGTCAATCCAAGATTCCATATTTTTCTCCTTGCAGCAAGTAATAAATTGTGCAATGAGATGATTACCTGGCTATGACTGTATGCTCCTGTTGCTCTTCCAGGTATCAAGGCAAGAATCTGCTTTGCTCGAGAAATAGAATCAGCACTGCAACAAGATGAAGCATCAGGTATCATATGCAACAAGTTCATGCTAAGACAAATGAATTAGTTCTAGGTATTTTTCATAATCAATCAGAAGTGGCAACACACAGCACGTATCGATTTTTTTAGCACTTATTAAGTATAGGCTTAAAATGTTGCAGATTGGTGCATCACACCCTATGGAATACTTTTACTCCACAATTGTGTTTTTGCAATTATTCAAGTTCATTTGAATCGCAAAAAAGTAGCATGATAGCACTTGGTTAAGGGTATCCGTCAAAATATCCTCCCATGCTAAGTTTTCCTTGCATTTGTTTCATGCTGATAAGCTACAATGATGCCGATATTCACCTGAACAATGTTTTGATTTCCTCCTTTTTCAACAGATCTGGATGATCACAAAGTGCAAGAACCTGCGATATACCATGTAAGAATCCAGCGGAACAAACTTTAAACTCTGCAGGTACAAAATTCACATACCTCCCTGAAGAATGTAACTGGTTGCTGACCAAGAGATTGTGGGTTCCCAATGTTACAATAGAGGATCTGCAAGGGGAGAAGTTGAATGAGCTAAGAAACTGTACAACATAACAAGAAAACTATCTATAACATTAACCTTCAGAATCTATGCTTAAGTACCTCATCAAAAGGTAGAGATCCTGGTTGAGTTTGAAGCTGTTGCTGCAAGCGCTGGAAACAAAAACAAAATTACCTGGTTAATCAATTTCTAAATACTTAATGGCATATGAACTGGCGTCTTTCAGGAAATGCCAGGTAACACCCTCTGTTTTTAAAGCGTATCAAACTGTTACTAATACCAAACAATTCCTTGTAAAAATTCAGAATAAAACTGCATCCTACTAAACTTTTATTAGACTCGGTGATTATCTAAAAACATGAGTAAAGAGTCAGCTAAACTCTTAATACAGGAGATTTCAAATTATGGTCAGTTGAAATACCTGAGCATGGATGACAATCTCTCCACGCACAGCATACTCACATTTTAAAACCTGCAACAGTCATAAGATAATTAACGAAGTGGCTAGTTTTTAGAAAATGCACATAGTTGATCAAATGATGGTCAAAATTAATCAGCGACTGAAATAAATAGAACACAGAATGCCAGTAAATTCTTGAAAGTGGAAATATAATGAACTTATAATCATGTCAGAGATGTGGACGGAATGCTATGCTGTCATATGACCATGTAACGGTAATAAGAACTCCAGGTGAAAGAATATGTGCACAGAGACAAGTGGTCAGTTCACCAGATGACCTGTCACCAAGTACAACATGCTAAAAAATTCACATGTTTTATATCCTCTGTCACCAAACTACAACATGTGAAAATCTTCACAAGTGACAGATTGGCAACTGAGCAGCATCTATGCTATCAATTAAACAACAATATTCGTGCTTCAGCATCAGAGATGACATTGTTTTATAGTGCCAAACAAAAAAAGGATGCTGACTGGCACCGTCACACAAAAAACTGCATGTCAGCAGCTCAATAGTACTGAGATCTACCTGCTGGCTAGGTTTCCCTCTTTTTTGCGGAAACTGGCAGCATCAAGGTAAAAACACTACACCACAGTACAGACTACACTTTTAGTAACTTGTAATCAACTGTTGAATAACTCTAATTTGCAGACCAAGAGTTCATCAGTTCACTCTGAATAAAAATCGAAGCATCTATCTTTAGATGATATATAAGTTCGCATGAAAAAAATCCTCGCTTTTCAACTTCGGGCTATCAGATCCAGAACACTAAAGCGGAATAACCAAGTGTTAAAGTGTATCAACTAGTACCACAAGTGGAGGACTGAATCAGAAACAGAAACTAAGAAGAATTCGATGAAGTAGACGGCCGACCACCCAACTCACAGATCAAATCAGCAACCCGCCCCCGCCTCACCGGAACCGGGCCAAGAAAGAGAGCAAGAAACAGACAGGAGAAGCGCCGCCCACCTTGGGGTTGAGGTTGTCCACGGCGACGGTGGCAGCCATGGCGAGATCAACTAAAGGCGAAGGGGGCGGCAGCGGCAGAGCAGCGAGTATCTTCCGACGCCTCTAGCTATCCGTCTCTATCTCTCCGCGGTTTTGTGGCGACTCGGAAGGGAGAAAGGAAGGCGATGTGCTTTATAAAGAAGGAGAGATCGGGAGGAGGATGGAAACAAAACAAGCAGGGGGCGCGGCGGAGGAGGTGAGAGGTGTTCCCCCACAGGAAGGGACGGAGGAGGAATGGAAAGCGGGGGGAAGCCGCGGCATTGCGGGTGGGCCCGCGGGCGCCGCCGTCCTCAGCCGCGGTTTCGTCTCGTCTCGGCCTTTTGCTCTCAGAAAGTGTCAAGATCTCAAGTCCGGCCAATCCTTATTGCGTCCACGCTGCCGCTTTCTGTCATACCATATGTGAGGTGCAAATTTTCCCTTTGCCTTTTCGTGTTTCCTATTTCTTGTCTTTGCTTTTTGGCTCCGTGAGAGGTTGGAGAAGGAATTGCTGTGGCCCCGCACACGGGAAGAATTTGCCAAATCTTGTTATGTACACACTATATATAATTGCCTGTACATCGAAATGTAAATTTTCTACAGTATAGTTATGTTACACCGTGATTTACTTGCCCGTGTTGATATGATGGTGTAAACGAATGTCTACCAAATACTGTCTGTAATATACTCCCTCCGTCCGGGTTTATTGGGCCTCTTAGCAAGTTTGCTCTGATCTGTTTTTGTAAGGCCCCGCTAAATATGCGTGTTTACTTTCCTCGATCAGCTCCGCCGAGCACGCACACGATTGGGCTGCCGTTTCGGCTTCATCGCTGCATGCGGAAAAACAGCAAAGTACCAGCTGTGAGCAATAACTGCCTCGCGCTGTGGTTGGTTGCATGCGAAAGTAAAGCTGGGCAATTAGCTGCTGTGAGGCTTTGGAATAACTGCAGATTAATCTAATTGGCTGCTGCTACTTTCGTAAGTCACGGATGGTTACCAGTAATATTCTTCCTTGGTCCTCGTGCCGTGGCTAACAGGCCCAATAAACCCGGACGGAGGGAGTACTTAACTAAATATATTTTAGGATTTTTTATAATCACTTTTTGGCTTACCAAAGAAAACATAACTTTATTTAGTAAGTCAATAAGATGTGGGACAATTAAGACTGTTTTCAAGCAATGATGCCTAGAAAAAAGATGGAAGATTGGATGAAGCACTCCGCGTAGCAAAACATAATTAAGATGGAAGATTGGCTTACCGAAGAAAATATAAGTTTATTTAGTAAGTCGATAAAAATTTGGATAATTAAGATGGTTTTCAAGGAATGATGCTTAGAAAAAGGATGAAAGGTTGGGGGAAGCACCCCACCTGGCTGAAAAAAGAACATCGTCTTTTTTTAAGTAAGTAGAGGTATCAACATGATTATGTCCACCTAGAAAAAAAATTCATTGCTTGGATGGGCTTACACTTACACCTACCTATATCTATATCTATATCTATACCAATATAAAAAGACCCAAAGGAGCAGATTCAATTGATCTCGGCCATCGAACTAAGTTAATCCAACTACCTAGACTGCTTCAATGGTGAGCGTTAAACATGTTTTTCATACAAATATTGCACTAATCACAGATTAACACATAAATAATAGCATACCTAATATTTACATGTAATTAATATATTCCTAAATATTAACGTGTGTTGCACGTGCGCATTTACTAGTGCTTATAAGTGCACTTGTGTACTTCAAAATATCCAATAAATCGACACCTATATAACTTGCTATAACATATTAGCTCACATTAAAAAAAGGCAGAAATGCTATCTGGCGAACATTCCCTCGGAGGGAATGGCAAGCGAACACATTTTTCCTGATTGTTTTAGTTGCGACACGAGATCAAACGTTGGCAGTTTCTATCCGTTTTGTCTAAAAAAATCCCTTCTTCCCAGAAACTGCCATGCATCGTTGAAGAATCTATTGGCAAAAACGTTCGCAAATGCCACCCCTCAAAGCGAACATTCGACGGCTATTGGGGTCCTAAAGAAGATTTTTTTTCCCCTTTTTTAGCTTGAGACTAAATCATCGTGATTCTAGTATGAATCCAAGGTTTTAATTGAACCGATTTGTAGGATCGCAACAAGATAATCCAAGGCAAGAATTAATATTTACTAAAATGACTTGTGAAAAAACATTTGGATATACTTACAAGAAAATTGTCATCCATTTTGAATAGGCTTTATTTCTGTTTTGTCTGTGTAAGCCATATATCCGTCATAGTGCTATAATATAATAACATACTGCTAAAATATCATGTACGTTATCTCACGAATATTGGCTTGAAGTCTCTTTTTCCATTGTTTTTTATATAGCTCACTCTTCATGCCCAATGGTACATCGGCTTGAAAATCTCAAACGCCATATTGTCCCATCAAGATGAAATGAAAGACATGTGTGACATGTTGCTTACTACTACTCCCTTTATTCATAATGTAGTGCACATATATTTTCTAGAAATTCAAACTTTATCAGATTTGACCAAATATGTAGAATAAATTGTCTCAATACATAATATCAAATCAATATCATTAGGTACATGATGATACAGATTTTTATATTGTATTTATTTAGTATTGTTTTTGTCAGTTTTTGTAAATTTTGACCGAAAATAAATAGAAACTACACGCATATTATGAAGAGCATCTCCAATAGCTTGTCTATATGGATGTCTATACTCGTTTTTCACAACATGAACCTAAAACAGGCGTCCAACAACTTGTTTATATGGTCGTCTAAATATACACATCCTCTAAATCAATCTCGACAATGTCCACGCCTGGACAATGTGAAAGCGTCGTCTAAACTCAGCTGCAATCATGATTTCTTCCTCTACCCAGCGAAGACCCACCTATCAGGGTCCCTGTATATAAACATTCTAATACAAAACTGAACGTATATATGAGGAATTTTTTTTAGACCATCTATATAAATATATCCTAGTCTGAGGCAAGCTCCGATGCCCGATCCATCCTCACGTGGTTCCTGCAATATTCTATTCCTTTGCACACCATATGAGTGAGGGAGGCAAAGCCTGAAGCTACACGTTAGCCCAACGCTCTTGGATATTTTTGTGCTGAAAATGACCAAGCTTTCAGTTCCTTGTTCCTTTCTTGTGAAACAAGTTGTTAACCCAGTTTCGACCTCACTTTCAGTTTCTTGTTCCATTCTTGGGAAACAAGTTGCCCACCCCAGATTCGACCTCACGGTGTGAATCTGTGAATAACGTTGGAATTTTGGACATCTGTACGCCCATGGTCGCAGGTCATCAATGAAGATGGATGATAGCCCCTCTGACACACATTTTTCTTAGAGCGCCCGGATGTTTACTACACCCACTTATTTTGAAACGAAGTGAGTACTAATCTAGGAGTATCTATTACTCTTTTCGGTCCTTTTTAGTTCGCATATAAGATTTGCCTAACATCGTGAAGTTTGACCAATTTTATAGAAAAAATTACGAACATTCACAATGCAAAATCATTATCATTAGATGCGCCGTGACTTAAATTTTCATATTGTATGGCTTTAACATTGTAGATGTTTTTTTTATATAATTATGATCAAACTTTACGAAGTTTAACTTCAAACAATTCTTATATGTAAAGTAAAAAGGACAGGAGGGAGTACTGTTAAAAACAGAGTTCATAGTAGGTTCGTCCTTTTTGCCCGCAATCACTAATGTTCAAAAATTGTCTCAGTAATCTCATGTCCAATCTCTGCCTCATCCACAACTGCATGCATTTAATTAGTCAGATAATTAATTACACATGTTAATTGGCTAGACATTAATTTTTGAAAAGTATCATAGAACCTTGGATGGAAGGATCACGTGAGTTATGGAGTGTCATTCTTAAACGGGAGGATCACTTTAATTATGGAAATTATCATCACGCATTGGACGGGAAGATCATGTTAATTATGAGAAGTATCATTGAGCGTTGGATGAAAGGATCACTAGAATATGTATGTACTTGTTGCAACACACGAGTGATTAACTAGGGCTTCTTAAGGCCTTGTTTGGTTGTTCAGTCTTTTCTTGGCCTTCTTGCATGTGTGGTTAAGGTCATGTTTGGTTGCTAGGAGCAGCCAGGGTGTGCAATGTGGCGCATCACGTGTCGCTCGCTGAGCGCTCTCCCATAGGGATGTTTTTTTTCTATTTTTTGGGAGGGGGGCGGTTTCCCTTGTTTTCGGGGTTTTTTCCTTCAGTTTCCCCCCTTTTTTCTCGTTTCTTCGGGTTATTTTGTTTTTGTCTGTCGGGAGCATGGAACGTAGTTGTGTTTCCGTATGGAAGCATATTTGCGCTTCTATGTGAAGCACGGTTGTGCTTTTCATGTGAAAGTAGAAATGTACTTCCGTAAAAAGTGAAGTAAAGATGTGATTTCGCGTCAACCACAGTTGTGTTTTTGTGCTTTCCCAATTGAAGCACAATTGTGTTTCCACACGAAGCACACTAAGGCCTCCTTTGGTTCATAGGATAGAAATTTCATAGGAATAAAAAAATTATAGGAAGTGAGATGGCATGCATCTCAATTCTTATAAAGAAAGATATGTCATTTGATGCATATGATAAGAATTTTTTCATTGAGTCTAGGCTAATATTTTTTTCCTTTGAAATATGAAGGATTGTTTTCTATCCTACATAGAAATAGGAATTCATTCCTACAAACCAAAGGGCCCCATAGAAATTTTTCTTTGAAAATCCTATCCTATGAAATTCCTATAAGATTCCTACGAACCAAAAGAGGCCTGATGCTTCTCTAAAGGTGAAGCACATGCATGTTTCTCGCGTGAAAGCACAACTGTGCTTCCCCAAAAGTGAAACACGATTAGTACAATTTTGAAGCACAATTTAGCTCAGTTTTGGAGCACATATTTCACCCGAAAAAAGTTCATCGAAACTTATCAATATGGGATATAGTTTTGAAGATCTCAATGCGAGGAATACAACAGTGAAAATGGTTTGTTTTTTGGACACACAGTTCAAGAGATAAATCGTTCTGAAAATGAAATGCATGAAAGAAGCACAAATAAACCCACCATCTCTCCTTGGCATAGGAAGAAACCCCACCAAAACTCTCTAAGTGCGACAAATGGCACACGTGTGGTGCGTCACTTATCACCACTAGTTGGTGATTTTTTGGGTAGCTCAGCCTGTTTTTGCCCTTCTTGAAGGTGTGGCCAAGTGAAGCATGTGTGTGTGGGGGGGGGGAGAGGGATAAGCTTTGGGCCATGTTTGACAATCCCTGTTTGGTTGCCCACAAAGCCCAAGCTGAATCAGGGCATCAAATGTTTCCCTAGTGTTTGGTTTCCTATGTTTCAAGGTTTTGGACTGGGCTGATGCACATCGCGCGTATAGTGGTTAGCTTGCACACTCATGTGGTGAGCTTACTAACTATCAATTATGCCAGTATGAGTATACATAACTGAGTTAGGTTAACAGCAAACACACAAATACGATGAATTGGATGAAGATTATGAAGTCATTCGGCCTACTTAGCCCGATTTGACATGCACCCTTGCCTATTACATGATTGATCTTCTATTTGACTATGTACTTGGAGTAATCATCCTCTGCCCCCTCTCTAGTTTTGAACTCTCTATAGCAGTTGTTCTTGTAACCATTTACTTGTTCATGACATGTCTGAAATGAACTCTAGGTTCATGAAACTCTTGCAGAGTACATGTGACGCCCGGATAATCAAGCTACAGTAATCTCTACTAATGATGCCATGTCACCTTGATTACTGTTGCTAATCTCGCGTTAGTTCAAAACCAATTCAAATTCAAATTCAAAATAGAGGCAAACATCAAAAGCTTTCAAAAATTAAAACTAAAATGTTCGGTTTGTGCCAGATAATGCATAGGTGATTAAGGTGAAGAAACCCTACTTTTATAAAACGTTTAAATGCTATAAGATGAATAAAACGATAGCGAAAACTAATATTTAAATACTTTTAAATAATAAATAACTAAAAAAACTATTTTAGTTTAGGTAGCTAGTTAATGTGGCAGTGGCATTTTGGTAAATTCAAATTAGGTGCCATCTTGGTATTTTGCTAAATCAAAAATAAAAGGAAACTAAGCTAAAAGAGTAAAAGAAAATAAATAAAAAAAGAGTAAAAATAGTAAAATAAAATAAATAAAAGAAAAGGAGTAAAAACCGAAAGCAAATCAGAAGACAAAAAAAGGAGACCCCCCTGACTGGGCTTCGGCCCACCAGGCCGCCTTGCCGGCCCAACCGGCGGCGCCTCCCCACTCCCTTATCCTATCCCACTTCCCCGAACCCTAAGCACCCTCCCCCACTCACTCCCACTCCTCCCCCACGTTCAACTCCTCCCCCCGATCTGGATCGGGGGGCAGCGACCCCGTCACCCTCGCGACCCACCGTCGCCGCCGCACACCGCCTCGGCTCGGCTCCGAGCCCGCCGCTCGACGCCATCGCCGGAGCCACCCCGCCGGATCGCCACCTCGCCATCCTCTTCGTCGCCGACCTCGTCGCCGACCTCCTTCCCACGTGTCGCCCCCGAGTCCGCTGCCATGCCCCTCCCGCTCCCCTGTGAGCCGCCACCTTCCTCATCCTTCCTCTCCTCCTTTGTGCGCACGCGTCGTCGTCACCGCGCGCCCGGCGCCCCGCTCCGTCGTTGCGACGCACACCCGCGCATGCCCCTCTGCTCGCGCCTAGTCGCCGTGCTCGGCGTCCTACTATGCCGAAGGCCGCGCCTGCAGCCACGCGCGCCTTGCCGTCGTCGCGCTCCGCGCCTTGCCTGTGCTGGTCCGTTGCCGCGCCACTGCGCACGACCGCACCTGCCCACGCCCTTCGCCCCGCTCCACCACGCCGTCACCACGCGCCTGCCCCTGCTCGCCCGGACTCCGCCCCCGCATCTGCCGGCGCCTCCGACTGCGCCCGGCCGCCATCGACGGACCTTGCTGCATGCTGTTGTTGCCCTGCTTCGCTTGTCCGCCCACTGCCTCATGCGCCGCGCCCATCGCTCTGAGTCCGCCGCTCCACCCGCGCCCAGCCCGCTGCTGCGACAGCTGCCTTTAGCTGTCCCGCCGTTTGCCCGCGCCACCGCGCGCCTCGCCTTTGCTCCCTGCCCCGGCGCCACCCCGACGTGGCCTCGCCACTGCCACCTCAGGCGACCGGCCTCGCCATGGTCGTGGCCCCCGCGCCCGCTGGCTGCGTCGAGCGCCGACGCCCACACGCCCGCTCCAGCCCCATTTCGGCCTTGCCTCGTTACCGGGCAGGGTTGCGGCTTTGCCCGCACCCGCCTGCCCGTATGCCTGTTAAGGCCCCTGTGCCTATGGCAAACAGGGCTCACGCCCAGAACGAAAAAGAAAAAAGGAATTTAAAATAAAAATATTAATTAACTAATTAATTAACTTAACTTAATTAATTGTGTTTAATAAACCTAGTTAATTAACTAACCTAATTAATCTGTTAAGTTAAACTAATTAACTTGGTTAATTAGTTAACAGATAATGACGGGTGGGACCCACATGTTAGTTTGACCGGTCAATGGTCAGAGTTGACCACTAACGTCATGCTAGCATCATGCTGACGTCATAATTGTATTTTCTAAATTAATTAAATCCGTTAATCCTAAAAATGATTTAAATCTTTAAAAAATTAATATAAAATAATCCGTAGCTCAGATGAAAATACCTTGTACATGAAAGTTGCTCAGAATAACGAGATGAATCCGAATACGCAGCCCGTTTGTCCGCCACACATCCCTAGCATAGCGAACACGCAATTTTCCCCCTCCGATTCACTTGTCCAAAAAGTGAAACACCGGGGATACTTTCCCGGATGTTTCCCCCCTTCACCCATATCACCTTCTACTGCGTTAGGGCACACCTAGCACCGTTCATTGTCATGTCATGCATCGATATGCATATGTTTGTATTATATTCATTGTTTCTTCCCTCTCTTTTCTCTAGTAGACTACGAGACTAACGTCGCTGCTGGTACCCTGATCGACTGCGTTATTGACGACTCCTCCATGCCAGAGCAACCAGGAAAGCCCCTCCTTGATCACCAGATATCGCCTATTCTTCTCTCTACTGCTTGCATTAGAGTAGTGTAGCATGTTACTGCTTTCCGTTTATCCTATCCTGATGCATAGCATGTCCTTGCTACTATTGTTGTTACCTTTACTTGCAATCCTAAATGCTTAGTATAGGATGCTAGTATTTCCATTAGTGGCCCTACATTCTTGTCCATATGCCAAGCTATACTCTCGGGCCGTGATCACTTGGGAGGTGATCACGGGTATATACTATACATATTACACATAATACATGCTGTGACTAAAGTCGGCTCGGCTCGTAGAGTACCCGCAAGTGATTCCGATGTGGGGGCTGAAGGGGCAGGTGGTTCCATCCAGGTAGTGGTGGGCCTGGGTTCCCGCCGGCCCCCGACTGTTACTTTATGACGGAGCGACAGGGCAGGTTGAGACCACCTAGGTGAGAGGTCGGCATAACCCCGGTCGGCTGATACGTCTCCGTCGTCTCTATTTTTCCAAACACTTTTGCCCTTGTTTTAGACTCTAACTTGCATGATTTGAATGGAACTAACCCGGACTGGCGATGTTTTCAGTAGAATTACCATGGTGTTATTTATGTGCAGAAACAAACGTTCTCAGAATGACCTGAAACTTCACGGAGCAACTTTTTAGAAAATATAAAAAATACCTGCAAAAGATGAAGGTCAGGGGGGCCCACCACCTCTCCACAAGGGTGGGAGGCGCGCCTGCCCCCTACCTCGTGGGCCCCTTAGTGCCTCTCCGACTCCAACTCCAACTCTATATATTGTGTTTCGGGGAGGAAAAAATCAGAGAGAAGAATTCCTCGCGTTTTACGATACAGAGCCACCGCCAAGCCCTAAAACCTCTCGGGAGGGCTGATCTGGAGTCCGTTCGGGGCTCTGGAGAGGGGAATCCGTTGCCATCGTCATCATCAACCATCCTCCATCACCAATTTCATGATGCTCACCGCCGTGCGTGAGTAATTCCAGCGTAGGCTTGCTGGACGGTGATGGGTTGGATGGGATCTATCATATAATCGAGTTAGTTTTGTTAGGGTTTGATCCCTAGTATCCACTATGTTCTGAGATTGATGTTGCTATGACTTTGCTATGCTTAATGCTTGTCACTAGGGCCCGAGTGCCATGATTTCAGATCTGAACCTATTATGTTTTCATCAATATATAAGTGTTCTTGATCCTATCTTGCAAGTCTATAGTCACCTATTATGTGTTATGATCCGTTAACCCCGAAGTGACAATAATCGGGATACTTACCGGTGATGACCGTAGTTTGAGGAGTTCATGTATTCACTATGTGTTAATACTTTGTTCCGGTACTCTATTAAAAGGATGCCTTAATATCCCTTAGTTTCCGTAAGGACCCCGCTGCCACGGGAGGGTAGGACAAAAGATGGCATACAAGTTCTTTTCCATAAGCATGTATGATTATATTCGAAATACATGCCTACATTATATCAATGAACTGGAGCTAGTTCTGTGTCACCCTAGGTTATGACTGTTACATGATGAATCGCATCCGGCATAATTCTCTAACACCGATCCATTGCCTACGAGCTTTCCATATATTGTTTCTTCGCTTATTTACTTTCCCGTTGCTATTGCTATCATCACTACAAAATACCAAAAACATTACTTTTACTACTATTACCTTTTGCTACCGTTACCACTACTATCATATTACTTTGCTACTAAATACTTTGCTGCAGATACTAAGTTTCCAGGTATGGTTGAATTGACAACTCATCTGCTAATACTTGAGAGTATTCTTTGGCTCCCCTTGTGTCGAATCAATAAATTTGGGTTGAATATTTTACCCTCGAAAACTGTTGCGATCCCCTATACTTGTGGGTTATCATCGGCGTCCACAGTTACATTAATTAACACGCTTAACGAGATCTTGGTATTTGATCTAAGTATGGCCACTGGCTTATACGCACTAACTAACTACGCGGGAACAATTATGGGCACTCAACGTCGTGGTATCAGCCGAAGCCTTCTTGACATCAGCGACTGAGCGACGCTGTGACGCCCGGATAATTAAGCTACATTAATCCTCTGCTAATGAAACCACGTCACCACTATTACTGTTGCTAATCTCATTTAGATTCAAAACGGTTCAAATTCAAATTTAAAACTTTAGTAAAAAATAAAACTTTTCAAATGTCGAAACTAAAATGTGCGAAGTGTGGAAAATAATCTTTGGATATTTATCATATAGAAACCACACTTTTGTAAAGTGTTTAAATGTCCCAAAATAATTAAAATGGTAGCTAAAATAATTAATTAAATACCTATTATAATTTTGAAAATGTTAAACTATTTTATTTAAGAGTGAAACTTTTTGTGGCAGAGGTATAAGTGGTAGTACTAATTTAGAAACTACTTTTGTGTTTTAACTAAACTAAAATAATGTGAAACTTAAATAAAATAAATAAAATAAAAAAGTTAAAAGCAAAATAAAAGCAAAAAGAAAAGCCCCTCCCCCTTTGGGCCTTGGGCCAACTGGCCACTAGCCAGCCCACCAGCGTCGTGCCTCCCCCTCCCTATTCACAGGGGGGATCGTGGGCATGACCGATGCCTGCCACGGCACCGATCGACACCGTGGCGGCCATCCGCCGGTGAACCCCCCGCCTACAAATAGGGTCGGCGCCCCTCCACTGATAAACCCTAATCCCAACTTCCCCACTTGCGCCTCCAACCCCTCGAGTTCGAGCTCGAGCCCGCCCGTGGACGCCCGGAGCCGCGTCGCCGTTGGTCCTGGCCTTCCCGTCGCCTCGTCATCCCCTATGTCCACTATGACCACAGGCTGGTGCTGGGCGTTGCTACATCGACGCTGTCGACACGTCTTCCTCCGCCACGGACACCGCACACTCGTCGTCGATTCGCTCCACCATGAGTCCCTCCAGCATCACCGAGCAGCTCCCCGTCACCGATGTGAGCAGTGCCCGTTTCCCCTTTGCGTTTTTGCTGCCCGTGGCTCGCTTCGCCGCCGCTCCCCGCGTTGCCCGCTTGCTGCGCAGCTACTGCCGCGGCTGCATGCGCATGCTCGAACCGTAGCAGAGCCTGCCGCCGCTGCGCCTCCCTGCTCACCTATCGCCGACAACCTCGCCCACCTGCATCGCGTTGTTTGCTCATCGGCGCACGCGCGCTTGCGGCCCCTGCTCGCCGCTTACGCCGCCGCGCTGCTCTGCTGCGGGCACCTTTGTGGCCCGCCCGCGCCTGCCCGCC
The DNA here is from genome assembly GCF_018294505.1 of Triticum aestivum. Taxonomy (NCBI): domain Eukaryota; kingdom Viridiplantae; phylum Streptophyta; class Magnoliopsida; order Poales; family Poaceae; genus Triticum; species Triticum aestivum. The sequence goes on along the minus strand of NC_057794.1, from coordinate 74,056,749 downwards.
TCCTCCTGCTTGCGCCGCCCGTGCTCGTCGCGCCCCGCTCACTGCTGCACCGCACACCCCTCGCGCCACCGCCTCCTAGCCCTCGCGCCTGCGGCGGCCTCGCCTGGCCGCACCTCGGTCCCCTGCCCACGGCTCGCCACGCCTCCCCCTCGCCCCGCAGCTGCGCGCTACTGGCCGCGCCGCTCCGCTCCGCCCCGCCCTGGCCACCGGCCCCTCGCGTCACCACCTGCCACCGCCAACGGCGCTCCGCCGGCGCGGCTGTCGCTCGGGTCTGCCCCGACGGGCAGCCCCGCTCCCGCAGCCCATTTAGCCCGCCCCGGGTGGCCTCATGGGCCACTGCCAAGGGGGCCCCACGCCCCTGTTTAGATAAAAAAGAAATGTTAAAAAATATTAATAAAAACAATTAATTAATTAGTTAATTGCTTAATTAACTTAATCAATTAATCTTAATTAAACTAATGAACTAGATTAGTTAATTTAATCATTAATTAGATAAATGTGTGCATGACAGGGGGACCCCACCCCCTGTTGACCAGTCACATGTTGACTGGTCAACTAGGACCCCCTGGCCCACCTATCAGCCACTGGGTGCACTTTTGTGTACCCTATGCTGGGTGCCCCTAGCATTTTATAAATTATTTTCGAACTAAAAATAATTTCAGAATATTGTCTAAATCTTGGAAAATTCGTAGAAATTAATCCGTAACTCGGATGAAAAAATTTTATACATGAAAGTTGCTCTCCGTTCATCTGTCACATGCCCCTAGCATAACGAACATGCACCTTTTTTCCCTCCGGTCCATCTGTCCAAAAATGCCTAGCTCCGGGAAAACTTTCCGGATGTTCTCCTCCTTCACCAGTATCGTGTAGCACCGCGTTAGAACACCCCAAGCCCTATGTGTTACCCCCGTCAAGCATCTGTGTTGCATCTGTTTGCCTTATATTTACTGTTTCTTCCCCCTCTTCTCTTTGGTAGACTCTGAGACCGCTGCGGATGCCCCTGTGATCGACTACATCGACAACGAACCTTCTTCCCTTTCAGCGGAGCTTCCAGGCAAGCCCCCCTTTGATCATCCCGATATCGCCCATTCCATTCTCTCATGCTTGCATTAGATTTTGCTACTGTTATTGATTGCTCCTATTCCGATGCATAGCCTGCTTTTGTACATGCTATTGTACCTTACCTGCTTATCCTAAACTGCTTAGCATAGGTTGGTTAGTGATCCTTCAGTGACCCCCACCTTGTCCTTGTTGCCCCCGCTTCATCATCAACGACTCGATCAACGTGATCAACGACCAGAGCCTGACACCTCGCATCACATCACGCCCCTATTGTTGCTCGACTCTGTAGAGTTACCATCGAGTGCCGAGGGTGGAACCTGATACATCACTCCTGATGAGATCTCTGTAGTGTAGCTATTCGGTCATGGTCAACGAGGGTAGTTCCTCCTTCACCATTCCCGATACGGCTCTGTAGTGCAACACATCAAGTGTGAACCTGGAGGGTGGTTCCTCATACGTTCGCCTTGATGATTACATCGAGTGGAATCCACCGAGGGTGATTCCTTGGGTTTTCCCCTTGTTGTTTGAACACACGGTTACCTTGACTTACTTGAGACATTGGTGAAAGTCGGGCGGGCCCGGAGAGCACCCGAGGAGTTACGGGGGCGGCTGGCTATTTAGCGGTATCACCCAGGAGGGGGTGATAGCTCCGGACTTGTCCTGACAGCCGTCACTTCTTTTAATAACATACTAACAGGTTTGGGTATTTGTTCTGAGTTGGCCTTTGGCCTTTAAGCACTAACCACCACGGGAGAATAGTTATGGGCCTCGACGTTGCATTATCAGCCGAAGCTTTGTCCGACGTCCAGTTCAGCATTGTGGCCGGGCCGGATCGCGCCATCCAGGCAGAGGTGGTGCTAGAATCCCCTTGCGCACAACGACCCGGAGTGCAACGGGCGATGGGCCCAGACGCTGGAGTGCTTAGGATGTAGACCGGTGGGGACCTCTCTGCTGAGCCTAGGTAGGGCTACGGCGTGTTGATCTTCCGAGGCCGGGCATTGACCCAGAAAAGTGTGTCCGGCCAGAGTAATCAAGCGTGTTGGAAAACATGGTGCACCCCTGCAGGGAAGATATATATATTCGAATACCGTGTCCACGGTAATGGACGTTCAGACTTGTATTCTGATCTTATACAACTAGAAATGGATACTTGGTATGTGATCGATATGTGGCTCCGGGATTGCTTTCTCGCAGGGAGTCAAGGAAGGATCTCTGGGCATTAATTCTACAACATGCTTGTTAATTATAAACTGCTATTCTTTACTCTTCTACATGATGTAAGATGCTTGGAGCTTCTTGAAGATGCTAGTCTTTGATAGGCTAGGCCTTTCCCCCTATTCTGGCATTCTGCAGTTCGGTCCACAGACACAACCCTTCCATTTGATACCATTGCATACTTAGTTTAGATCTGATGCTTGCGAGTACTTTGGATGAGTACTCACGGTTGCTTTGCTACCCCTTTTCCCCCTTCTTTCTTCTTTCCAGTTGTTGCAACCAGATGGTGGATCCTAGGACCCAGATGCCACCCCAGTCGACTACTACTACCACCCCAAGGGTGCCTACTACTACGTGGAGCCTGCCGACGACCAAGAGTAGTTAGGAGGTCCTAGGCAGGAGGCCTTGCCTCTTCGATCATTGATGTTTGTGCTAGCCTTCTTAAGGCAAAACTTGTTTAACTTATGTCTGTACTCAGATATTGTTGCTTCCGCTGACTCGCTTATGTATAGAGCTATGTATTCGAGCCCTCGAGGCCCCTGGCTTGTAATATGGAGCTTGTATGACTTTCTTTTGTGTTTAGAGTTGTGTTGTGATATCTTCTCGTGAGTCCCTGATCTTGATCGTACACCTTTGTGTGTATGATTAGTGCACGATTGAATCGGGGGTGTCACAAGTTGGTATCAGAGCCGACTGCCTGTAGGAACCCCCTTTCCAACTCCTTTGCCGAAGTTGAGTCTAGTCTATGAAAAACTGATTTGCTAACATGGTCGTGTGGCTTAAGGGCCCACGTCGCCATTGGGAGGTATTAGGATCTTTTAATCCTTGTCTATACTCTGGGACTCTGATCTCTCTTCTACTTGGGTTAAATGAATTTACTAACTACAACATTAGGATCTCGTAATCACATTCACCCGGAGAGCTGGGTTATTTACAACTACTCCTTTGAATTGTATTTTGTGTAATACTCACATCATCATTTGACATCCTTGAACTTCCTTCGGTACATCAAATCACATAAACTCATAATATCGATCGTCACAGAACTTTAAGCGTGCGGACCCTACGGGTTCGAGAACTATGTAGACATGACCGAGACATGTCTCCGATCAATAACCAATAGCGGAACCTGGATGTTCATATTTGTTCCTACATATTCTACGAAGATCTTTATCGGTCAAACCGCATAACAACATACATTGTTCCCTTTGTCATCGGTATGTTACTTGCCCGAGATTCGATCGTCGGTATCTCAATACCTAGCTTAATCTCGTTACCGACAAGTCTCTTTACTCGTTCTGTAATGCATCATCCCGCAACTAACTCATTAGTTGCATTGCTTGCAAGGCTTATAGTGATGTGCATTACCGAGAGGGCCTAGAGATACCTCTTCGACAATCGGAGTGACATATCCTCATCTCGATCTATGCCAACTCAACAAGTACCATCGGAGACACCTGCAGAGCACCTTTATAATCACCCAGTTACGTTGTGACGTTTGGTAGCACACAAAGTGTTCCTCTAGTAATCGGGAGTTGCATAATCTCATAGTCATAGGAACATGTATAAGTCATGAAGAAAGCAATAGCAGTAAACTAAAACGATCAAGTGCTAAGCTAACAGAATGGGTCAAGTCAACCACATCATTCTCCTAATGATGTGATCTCATTTATCAAATGACAAATCATGTCTATTGTTGGGAAACATAACCATCTTTGATCAACGAGCTAGTCAAGTAGAGGCATACTAGTGACACTCCGTTTGTCTATGTATTCACACATGTATTATGTTTCCAGTTAATACAATTCTAGCATGAATAATAATCATTTATCATGAAATAAGGAAATAAATAGTAACTTTATTATTGCCTCTAGGGCATATTTCCTTTAGCCTCCCACTTGCACTAGAGTCAATAATCTAGATTACACAGTAATGATTCTAACACCCATGGAGCCTTGGTGCTGATCATGTTTTGCTTGTGAGAGAGGCTTAGTCAACGGGTCTGCAACATTCAGATCCGCATGTACCTTGCATATCTCTATGTCTCCCACCTGGACTTGATCGCGGATGGAATTGAAGCGTCTCTCGATGTGTTTGGTTCTTCTGTGAAATCTGGATTCATTTGCCAAGGCAATTGCACCAGTATTATCACAAAAGATTTTCATTGGACCCGATGCACTAGATATGACACCTAGATCGGATATGAACTCCTTCATCCAGACTCCTTCATTTGCTGCTTCCGAAGCAGCTATGTACTCCGCTTCACACGTAGATCCCGCCACGACGCTTTGTTTAGAACTACTCCAACTGACAGCTCCACCATTCAATATAAACATGTATCCGGTTTGCGATTTAGAATTGTTCGGATCAGTGTCAAAGCTTGCATCGACGTAACCATTTACGACGAGCTCTTTTTCACCTCCATAAATGAGAAACATATCCTTAGTTATTTTCAGGTATTTCAGGATGTTCTTGACCGTAGTCCAGTGATCCACTCCTGGATTACTTTGGTACCTCCTCGCTAAACTAATAGCAAGGCACACATCAGGTCTGGTACACAACATTGCATACCTGATAGAGCCTAGGGCTAAAGCATAGGAAACACTTTTCATTTTCTCTCTATCTTCTGCAGTGGTCAGGCATTGAGTCTTACTCAACTTCATACCTTGTAACACAGGCAAGAACCCTTTCTTAGCTTGATCCATTTTGAACTTCTTCAAAACTTTATCAAGGTATGTGCTTTGTGAAAGTCCAATTAAGCATCTTGATCTATCTCTATAGATCTTGATGCCCAATATATAAGCAGCTTCATCGAGGTCTTTCATTGAAAAACTCTTATTCAAGTATCCTTTTATGCTATCCAGAAATTCTATATCATTTCCAATCAACAATATGTCATTGATACGTCTCCGTCGTGTCTATAATTTTTGATTGTTCCATGCCAATATTCTACAACTTTCATATACTTTTGGCAACTTTTTATACTATTTTTGGGACTAACATATTGATCCAGTGCCCAGTGCCAGTTCCTATTTGTTGCATGTTTCTTGTTTCCCAGAATATCCGTATTAAACGGAGTCCAAACGGGATAAAAACTGACAGAGATTTTTTTGGAATATATATATGATTTTTGGGAAGAAAATCCACGCGAGATGACGCCCGAGGGGGCCACGAGGTAGGGGGCGCGCCCCTAACCCTCATGGACTCCCCGTAAGGAGGTTGATGCCCTTCTTTTGCCGCAAGAAAGCTAATATCCAGATAGAGATCGTGTTAAATTTTTAGCCCAATCAGAGTAACGGATCTCCGGGAATATAAGAAACGGTGAAAGGGAAGAAACTAGGAACGAAAAAACAGAGAGAGATAGAGAGACAGATCCATTCTCGGAGGGGCTCTCACCCCTCCCATGCCATGGAGGCCAAGCACCAGAGGGTAAACCCTTCTCCCATCTAGGGAGGAGGTCAAGGAAGAAGAAGACGAAGGCCCCCCCTCTCCCCTTCTCTTCCGGTGGCGCCGGAACGCTGCCGTGGCCATCATCATCACCGCAATCTTCACCAACAACTTCACCGCCATCATCACCAACTCTTCCCTCCTCTATGTAGCGGTGTAACCTCTCTTTTACCCGCTGTAATCTCTACTTAAACATGGTGCTCAACGCTATATATTATTTCCCAATGATGTATGGCTATCCTATGATGTTTGAGTAGATCCGTTTTGTCCTATGGGCTATTTGATGATCAAGATTGGTTTGAGTTGCATATTTTATTATTGGTGCTATCCTATGGTGCTCTCCGTGTCGCGCAAGCGCGAGGGATCCCTGCTGTAGGGTGTTGTAATATGTTCATAATTCGATTATAGTGGGTTGCATGAGTGACTGAAACACAAACCCGAGTAAGGGGGTTGTTGCGTATGGGATAAAGAGGACTTGATGCTTTAATGCTATGGTTGGGTTTTACCTTAATGATCTTTAGTAGTTGCGGATGCTTGCTAGAGTTCCAATCATAAGTGCATATGATCCAAGTAGAGAAAGTATGTTAGCTTATGCCTCTCCCTCATATAAAATTGCAATAATGATTACCAGTCTAGTTATCGATTGCCTAGGGACAAATAACTTTCTCGTAACAAAAAGATCTTTAGTAAAACTAACTTAGTTGTGTCTTTACCTAAACAGCCCCTACTTTTTATTTACGCAATCTTTATTATCTTGCAAACCTACCCAACAACACCTACAAAGTACTTCTAGTTTCATACTTGTTCTAGGTAAAGCGAACGTCAAGCATGCGTAGAGTTGTATCGGTGGTCGATAGAACTTGAGGGAATATTTGTTCTACCTTTAGCTCCTCGTTGGGTTCGACACTCTTACTTATCGAAAACTGTTGCGATCCCCTATACTTGTGGGTTATCAAGACCTTTTTTCTGGCACCATTTGTAACGCCCTCGATGCGGCTATATCTCCCACATGTCGAAGCACGACTTAGAGGCATAACCGCATTGAAAGCAATGTCGCAAGTGAGGTAATCTTCACACAACCCATGTAATACATAAGGGAAAGAGATACATAGTTGGCTTACAATCGGCACTTCACACAATACATGAATATACCATTACAACATCCAGATACAATCAAGGTCCGTCTACGGAACCAGAATAAAAGAAGACTACCCCAAATGCTACACAGATCCCCGATCGTCCCAACTGGGCTCCACTACTGATCAACTGGAAACGAAACAACATAACAAACACGGTCTTCAACAAGCTCCTCCTTGAGCTCGATTGCGTCACCTGCACGGTCTCGTCGGCACCTGCAAGCTGGTTTTGGAAGTAGTTGTGAGTCATGAGGACTCAACAATCTCACACCCTCGCGATCAAGACTATTTAAGCTTATGGGTAAGGTAAAGGTATGAGGTGGAGCTGCAGCAAGCGACTAGCATATTTGGTGGCTAACATATATGCAAAAGAGAGCGAGAAGAGAAGGCAAAGGCACGGTCGAGAACTATGATCAAGAAGTGATCCTAGAACAACCTATGTCAAGCATTACTCCAACACCGTGTTCACTTCCCGGACTCCGCCGAGAAGAGACCATCACGGTTACACATGTGGTTGGTGCGTTTTAATCAAGATCAGCTTCAGGTTTTCTACAACCGGACATTAACAAATTCCCATCTGCCCATAACCGCGGGCACGGCTTTCGAAAGTTCAAAACCCTGCAGGGGTGTCCCAACTTAGCCCATCACAAGCTCTCATGGTCAATGAAGGATATTCCTTCTCCCAAGATAATCCGATCAGGCTCGGCATCCCGGTTACAAGACATCCTCGACAATGGTAAAACAAGTCCAGCAAGACCACCCGCTGTGCCGACAAATCCCGATAGGAGCTGCACATATCTCGTTCTCAGGGCACACCGGATAAGCTAATCATACAGGAGCCAACGTAACCCAAGTTGCCAAGGGACGGCCCCGCACGGTGCTCTGGGTTGGACCAACACTTAGAGAAGCACTGGCTCGGGGGGGGAGGTTAAAATAAAGATGACCCTTGGGCTGGCCGACCCAAGGGAAAAAGAGGCTAGGTGGCGAATGGTAAAACCAATGTTGGGCCTTGCTGGAGGAGTTTTATTCAAGGCGAACTATCAAGGGGTTCCCATTATAACCCAATCGTGTAAGGAACGCAAAATCCGGGAACATAATACCGATATGACGGAAACTAGGGCGGCAAGAGTGGAACAAAACACCAGGTATAAGGCCGAGCCTTCCACCCTTTACCAAGTATATAGATGCATTAATATAATAAGAGATATTGTGATATCCTAACAAAAATATCCATGTTCCAACAAGGAACAAACTCCAATCTTCACCTGCAACTAACAATGCTATAAGAGGGGCTGAGCAAAGCGGTAACGTAGCCAAACAACGGTTTGCTAGGACAAGGTGGGTTAGAGGCTTGGCTTAACAATATGGGAGGCATGATAAGCAAGTGGTAGGTATCGCAGCATAGGCATAGCAAAAGAGCGAGCATCTAGCAAGCAAAGATAGAAGTGATTTCGAGGGTATGGTCATCTTGCCTGAGATCTTGCAAGGAAGAAGAATGAGTCCATGAAGAAGACAAATGGATGTAGCCAACGGATCCTCACAAACACAACGTTACCAGATTACCGAGAAGAAGTACACCGGAAAGAAAGCAAACAACATAGTAAACAAACATACATAAGCATGGCACGATGCGCAAACAAGTATGATGCATGTCCGGTTTAATGAGGCATGGCATGGCAAGTGCACAAACAACCCTACAAATTAAGTGGAGCTCAATATGCAACTCCGTTGCATATTGACGAAACACCACGTGACTTATTTAGTTCGATCTTGTTTATGTACCCAACAATATTAAATATTGTTAAACACGGCAAGAGGGTGAAGCAAATGAAAACTACCTATCTAGCCAAGTTTAAAAGAGGCTGGAACAACAAACAACAAGTCCAGAAACTCCTCATGTGCATATTTTAGGTTTTGGTACTGTTCTGCCCTAAACACAATTTTAGAGTTGTTAAAATTGCAAAGCAATGCCACCATGTTAAACTAGGCATTTTTCTACCCCATTTACATATAAAGTTTATTAAATTTGGAGTTACAGTTATTAAGTTATGAATTAAAGCATTTTAACATGGCATTTAAGCAAATTAAAGCAAACAACATTTTTAACATTTCAAACATGGATGAAAGTGGCATATTATGAAACTAGGTGAAATTCTAGTCATTTTACATATATAACATGTTTTATTTGGATGCATGGACATTTAGTTATGAGCATTTTAATATGATGGCATTTGCTGTAAATATGCATGCACTGGAAAAATGATAAATTCGCAGAACGAAAAAAACATCTATGGGCCGAAACACATCAGGCTGGCCCAAGAAGGAGGGGCGCGGGGTGCCCTCACCATGGGCTTCAGCCCGGGAGTTGAAGGGGAGGCCACTGGGCCGGAGCAGAGGTGGCCCAGGCGCGGTGTGGCTGCGGTCAACGCGGAACAAGCGGGCGAGCGCGAGGTTCAGAGCGGCGGCGCTAACTATGTGTGCTCTTCTCCTGCTCGATGCAGGAGCAGGGGAGGCCGGCGATGGCGCGAAGACCGGCGAGGGCTCCGGCGAGGTAGGTCTGGCAGGGCCGCTGGTCTCCCGGACGACGGCTCTGGCCGGGAACGGGCTTGGACGGCAGCTTCAGGCGACACAGGGGCACAACAACCTAAAGAAGACGACGTCGTTGGCAGGGGACGGAGGTGGCAGGCGCGGGGTTCCTGGTGAAGCGGTCGTCGACGAGAGGCTGGCGCCTTGCGGGCTCGCCGTGGCTCGGGCGATGTGTGTTGGAGGCTGCTCAGTGCAGAGGACGTCACAGGCGAGGCGGGGGAAGACGACGACTATCCATGGCTGCTCCTGCTGCTGCTAAGAGGAGGCAAGGCTGCGCGACGATGAAGTGGAGGCGAGGGAGCTCGACGAGGTCGAGGTCCAGAGCAGGACGCCGGGGTGGCTCAGCGCGGTGCAGCTCGTGCACGAGGAGAAGCAGAGGAGGCCCGACGAGATGGCCGTGGAGGTGGAAGCAGGGGTGAGGTCGAGCTCGGGGACGAGCCCCTACCGCTCGAGGCAGCGCGAAGCAGAGGAGGCTCGAGACGGCGGCGCTTGCGGGTGAGGGCGCGGAGGAAGGCAGGCTTGGCATGCTGCTGCTACTCCGACGAGGCAACCGGAGGCGATGGTGGTCGGTGAGGCCCTCGGGCACGAGGTCCTTGGCGGCGGTGAACTTGACCTGCGGCTCCTGGACCCGGGCGCGAGCGAAGCTGGCGATGCGACGAAGGAGGTAGCGAAGATGGGCCCGGGCGTGGGATGGCACCAGGAGACCAGGACGGGGCACCGACGACGGCGAGGATCCATGGAGGCAGAGCGTCTTTCAGCGGCCATGGGGGTCTCCCTGTCCAGGGAGCAAGGAGAGAGAGACATGAGCATGAGAGGGAGGAAGGGATGGAGGGGAGAGAAAGGGAAGAGATAAAGGAGGGGCGGCGCTCATCTGTAGGTCATTACTGCCGGCGACGGCCGGACCTGGGGATCAAGGTGGCGGAGCAAGGTAGCGGTGCTGCATCTCTGGTTGGCTCGGGTGATGGACAGTGGAGGAGGGAGCAGGAGGCATGCGCTGGTAGGAGGAAGCGGTTGGACGGCGGTGCAAATCGAGGGAGGAGGGGATCTGGGAGGATCCCAAGGAAGAGGGTGAGTGGGTGGCGGCGGCGCGATGGGACAAGGGGGAGGATTTTTAGGGTTAGGCTAGAGTTGATCTATATATAGCAAAAGGCTAAGTTTAGGGGCATCTGGACCCTCCGATCTTAATCGGACGGTCTCGGATAAATAGGCTAGGGAGATCAAATAAGAAAACGGAGACGTTTGGGTATGATCCGGATCCAACGGTGACGAATGCCCGGGTCGGGTCCGGGACAGTTTCGGACGCGCACGTGAGGGGTTCGATGCACTGTGCAGAGAGGGTTTCGGGGCCTGGCGGTTGGTAGTGGACTGTGTAGATGGTCTAGGAAGGAAAAAGGGGGAAAGCCCGACAACAGTTTTCAGAGACCGAAAACGTCCGACGATAGACTGGCTATAGTGCCACTATAGATATCCGTTGGGGCAACAAACGAACTCCGAATGCGATGAAACTTGACAGGCGGTCTATCTACACTATAATAAGACCACACGCCAACTTTCAACCCAATCCGAGAACATTTTCCGGCCACTTATAAAATACTATTTCGGACATGTCGCGGGCGCATGCAAGTGTGGCTGGGCTCAGAATGGACAACGGAAGGAACGAGGAGACCGGGACGGATGCAAATTTTGAAAACATGATGATGCAATGCACATGATGACATGGCAAGAAGCAACACGCAAGTGAATGACATGGCAACGACGGCGAATAACTGGAAGACAGCTGGCGCAACGGTGTCGGGGCGTCACAACACTCCACCACTACGAGAGGATCTCGTCCCGAGATCTAGGATGGCACCGGAGAGAAACAGAAGAGGAAGGGGAAGAGGTAAAACTAAGTTGCTTCTTTGACAAACAAGTGAAATCAAAGAACCTTAAGAGGTTGAATAAATTGAAAGAAAGAAAGAAAACAACAAAGATGAAGGAGGTTGAAAACACTCCGTTAGAAAAGAAGAACAAGGAACATTACGGGAAACTTGTAGGTAGAAAGACATAAGAAAAAGGTTGCAATGGACAAGAAGTACATGCAAGCACTCCGGTAGAAAAGAGATGTACAAGGGATGATAAGGATCAATTACGACAACACTCCGGTTAACACAAGATAGAGAAGGAATAAGAATGATATAATTAGGACATCACTCCGACTGTAGATGGAAGGAAAAACTTGACAAGATGAGAGGGCTCGAATGAAAACACGACACTCCGGTTGATTGGGTAAGCAAAGGAAAGAACATGATCTTCACAATACGAGATGATGAATGAAGAGAGCATCATCACAATGCCTCCAGAAGAAATGAAAGAATGCAATGAAAAGAACGGAGAAGAAAACAACATGTTCTACCTCAAATGAATTTGAGAGAGCATCCTTGAAAAGAAGGATTTAACGGAGTTGTTGGGAAATCAACAACGAGAAGAACAGGCTTATTGAGGGCTTATGGAAAACATCTCAAGAACTTGAGGTGAAAACCTTCCATAAATGGAAACAAGATTGGATTGATATGAACAAGGAGACAAGAACTTATTTCACTGGGAGGATAAATGAAGAGCTTGGGTCATTTATAAGCACCATAATTAGCAACATTCCCAATGGAGGGCTTTCAGTGAAATATAAACCAAGATAACTCCAATGACGAGATTGATGGATTTAAAATATCTCAATCTTGTGAATGAAGAATGATATATTACCACCTCAAAGATAAGGGAGAACAATTGCACTCCGGATTGCAAGATGAAGAATGCTTGAACTCCTCTGAAAAGAATCTCGATGAGCACTTTGAGAAGGAATTAAATCATTGGTGAACCATCATGTAGAACCTCCGTGAAAAACTCCGGTAACAAAAGGATGATCAAACGAAAGAAAAGAGAAGTTGAAAAACACAAAGTGAAGCCTTATAATGATTTAGATGGATCTCCATGGTGATATAATTGCGGGAGCTTGGAACTCCGGGAAAGAAAGATGAGCACTTGAAACCAAGAATTTAATCATCGTGAACAAACTCCGGAAGAAGGGATTAACATATGGATGAAACAAGAATAAGAATTACATTATGCGTACCCTTCACCAATCAAATTGATGGCAAGCAACGGATTTGGCATACTACTTATTCTCGTAGAAAAGATTAAGATAGATATAGCGTAAACTTGAGAAGGTCTTTAACGAACCACTGGAAGGGTTGAAACAACGGATAAATTGATATGATAAAGAAGGAAGAGAAAACTCTTGAACGAACCACCGTAAGAATTGAAAAAGAACGAAGTAAAGGGATGAATCACTGGTAAGAATTAGCAAATGACCGAAAATACATGAGAGAGTTGAGATACAAGAGAACAAAGAGAACAACAAAAAAACTGATTGGAGAATACTTGAGCGAAGCACCGGTCAGATTTAGAGAACGAGAGCTGAATGCTGAGAACGAATAACCCAAAATGATGGCCTTCGGACAATCGAACTGAAAAGACTCTTTGAATTGCTCCGGATGGGTGAAAAGAATTGACACAATTGAAACAATTATGAGAGAATGGCAACAAGCTAGCACCCTTAATCTTGAAGCGAAAGGAGCAAGATATGGAAGAAAACTCTTCTTCGGTCTTCAAAATCCTAGAATGACGATGAGAAACACCACCATGAATTATTGAGACAATCCGGTATGAAAATTATAAAGGTTGAACCAACGATGAAGGAATTTGACAGATCTTGGAGAAATACATATGACTGATGATGAATCATTCTTACGTCAAACATTGAAAAGAATTTGAGAAATAACTCTGGAAGAAAATTAGAAGAGTCAGATAAGATCCTGGAAAAAGACCTGTGGGTGAGGGCCCACTTAAAAGAAACACCGTTGAATGATTTAAAAGATAGATTGTGCCGGTTGAATTAAATGGCTTGAATGAGATAACATCCTCGAAAGATCTCGAACGACTGCAAAGTGGAAACACGAATCTTCTGAGCTATCTTGAGCACTCCAGAACAATTGAATAGCAAGCGGGGAATGATTAAGAATTTCACCGGCATGAGAAAGAATTTGAAATGAGGAAAAAAGATATGATCAACAAAACTTGAATTGAATCCACCAAAGAAGAAAATGAGTGATGAGTGACGAATTTGAAGCTCCGTTAGAATCTTCCTGATAATCATCGGATAAGAATATTGAAAGAAAAGAAAGAAGAGACTACACATCAATAAGATGGATGCTTGATTAAGATATATGAGTCCTTGAAGAAAAAGGGTGGGAGGGTGAGAAAAACAAAAGCAACTTGGAACGGATGAAGCAAACACCGTTGAGAAGAACTGATAATTGATCTTGCGGATGTTGAAATGAACGGATCCACTTGAAGAGGAACACATCGGTTGAAAAAGATTGGCATGACAATCTCGATTATCATGAAGGATTGGTATTCCCATAGGAACATGATAACACCGCTTCGGAAAGGTATGGAATCAACATTTGACTTCGAAGCAACTCGAATACCACAACAAAGAACAAAACAAACGATTGGATTGCAAAATAAGCCGGAACACACATACGATAGAGATTTCGTCTGAAGTTTTCGTGGTGGGGCCTACACGAGCTCGATTGTACAACACCATCATGTACAAGGCAGTGCACATGACATACGAAGCGTCCCCGAGTCGGCATAGCCAAGGACTCTTTCAGACACAACGAGACCACTGTAAAACCAACCGTGGATAGGCGGACCACTAGACGTCGAACCCCAATTCCATATCATACATCTGTCGGAAAGATATCCTAGTAGCTACTTGAATTCCCACTTATAAACTCCCGAAACTTTCCGGTTATGCAATCAGGTGTTGGGGATACAGGGGAAGCATAATATATCACCCAAAACTAACAAATCCTACATCCAGCTGTATCCATCCTTCAACACATAACCAAGAAACCTTCGGAAATCATTTACCTCAACCTTTGAAAGGCATCCATTATACGAGTTATGGCAATACTCCCGAACTCCCACCCCAGTACTGGGTGGCGTCGAGATTATCTCACCAACAACTGCATAAAAGAGATTTTCGATGTCGGCGAACTCAGGTATTCCAGAACTCCAACGATAAAATTGGACGACAACACCTCGGAGCTCAACTCCCCGGGACACTTCCACAACCCCTAAATGTTAGGAGGCACCAAGAACAATGTTCTCGTCACAAAACCATCGGAACGATTCCAAGATACCCGCGTGATCCTAAAATTTTTTTTAGTGAAAACTTGAGAAGAGAATAGTCAAAACTCTACGTCAGGATGCCTCACCAAAGCGACGAAGGGACTGAGGAGTAAAAGAAGTCCTACTCTCCGATATATATATATATAATCCTAAATGACTCAAAACATTTTTCTAGACTCAACAACACCAGCGATTCGATCAAGTAGGGGGCTCCTAAGTCGGGGAAGGCTCTGATTACCAACTTGTAACGCCCTCGATGCGGCTATATCTCCCACGTGTTGAAGCACGACTTAGAGGCATAACCGCATTGAAAGCAATGTCGCAAGTGAGGTAATCTTCACACAACGCATGTAATACATAAGGTAAAGAGATACATAGTTGGCTTACAATCGCCACTTCACACAATACATGAATATACCATTACTACATCTAGATACAATGAAGGTCCGACTACGGAACCAGAATAAAAGAAGACTACCCCAAATGCTACACAGATCCCCGATCGTCCCAACTGGGCTCCACTACTGATCAACTAGAAACGGAACAACATAACGAACATGGTCTTCAACAAGCTCCTCCTTGAGCTCAATTGCATCACCTGCACGGTCTCGTCGGCACCTGCAAGCTGGTTTTGGAAGTATCTGTGAGTCATGGGGACTCAACAATCTCACACCCTTGCGAGCAAGACTATTTAAGCTTATGGGTAAGGTAAAGGTATGAGGTGGAGCTACAGCAAGCGACTAGCATATTTGGTGGCTAACATATACGCAAAAGAGAGCGAGAAGAGAAGGCAAAGGCACGGTCAAGAACTATGATCAAGAAGTGATCCTAGAACAACCTACGTCAAGCATTACTCCAACACCGTGTTCACTTTCTGGACTCCGCCGAGAAGAGACCATCACGGTTACACACGCGGTTGGTGCATTTTAATCAAGATCAGCTTCAGGTTTTCTACAACCGGACATTAACAAATTCCCATCTGCCCATAACCGCGGGCACGGCTTTCGAAAGTTCAAAACCCTGCAGGGGTGTCCCAACTTAGCCCATCACAAGCTCTCATGGTCAATGAAGGATATTCCTTCTCCCAAGATAATCCGATCAGGCTCGGCATCCCGGTTACAAGACATCCTCGACAATGGTAAAACAAGTCCAGCAAGACCACCCGCTGTGCCGACAAATCCCGATAGGAGCTGCACATATCTCGTTCTCAGGGCACAGCAGATAAGCTAAGCATACGGGAGCCAACGTAACCCAAGTTGCCAAGGGACGGCCCCACACGGTGCTCTGGGTTGGACCAACACTTAGAGAAGCACTGGCCCAGGGGGGAGGTTAAAATAAAGATGACCCTTGGGCTGGCCGACCCAAGGGAAAAAGAGGCTAGGTGGCGAATGGTAAAACCAATGTTGGGCCTTGCTGGAGGAGTTTTATTCAAGGCGAACTGTCAAGGGGTTCCCATTATAACCCAACCGTGTAAGGAACGCAAAATCCGGGAACATAATACCGATATGACGGAAACTAGGGCGGCAAGAGTGGAACAAAACACCAGGCATAAGGCCGAGCCTTCCACCCTTTACCAAGTATATAGATGCTTTAATATAATAAGAGATATTGTGATATCCCAACAAAAATATCCATGTTCCAACAAGGAACAAACTCCAATCTTCACCTGCAACTAACAACGCTATAAGAGGGGCTGAGCAAAGCGGTAACATAGCCAAACAACGGTTTGCTAGGACAAGGTGGGTTAGAGGCTTGGCTTAACAATATGGGAGGCATGATAAGCAAGTGGTAGGTATCGCAGCATAGGCATAGCAAAAGAGCGAGCATCTAGCAAGCAAAGATAGAAGTGATTTCGAGGGTATGGTCATCTTGCCTGAGATCTTGCAAGGAAGAAGAACGAGTCCATGAAGAAGACAAATAGACGTAGCCAACAGATACTCACAAACGCAACGTTACCGGATTACCGAGAAGAAGTACACCGGAAAGAAAGCAAACAACATAGTAAACAAACATCACATAAGCATGGCACGATGCGCAAACAAGTATGATGCATGTCCGGTTTAATGAGGCATGACACGGCAAAGTGCACAAACAACCCTACAAATTAAGTGGAGCTCAATATGCAACTCCGTTGCATATTGACGAAACACCACGTGACTTATTTAGTTCGATCTTGTTTATGTACCCAACAATATTAAATGTTGTTAAACATGGCAAGAAGGTGAAGCAAATGAAAACTACATATCTAGCCAAGTTTAAAAGAGGCCGGAACAACAAACAACAAGTCTGGAAACTCCTCATGTGCATATTTTAGGTTTTGGTACTTTTCTGCCCTAAACACAATTTTAGAGTTGTTAAACATGCAAAGCAATGCCACCATGTTAAATTAGGCATTTTTCTACCCCATTTACATGTAAAGTTTATTAAATTTGGAGTTACGGTTATTAAGTTATGAATTAAAGCATTTTAACATGGCATTTAAGCAAATTAAAGCAAACAACATTTTTAACATTTCAAACATGGATGAAAGTGGCATATTATGAAACTAGGTAAAATTCTAGTCATTTTACATATATAACATGTTTTATTTGGATGCATGGACATTTAGTTATGAGCATTTTAATATGATGGCATTTGCTGTAAATATGGATGCAGTGGAAAAATGATAAATTCGCAGAACGAAAAAATGTCTATGGGCCGAAACACAGCAGGCTGGCCCAACATGAGGGAAAGAAAAAAAAGGAGGGGTGCGGGTTGCCCTCACCATGGGGCCCGGGAGTTGAAGGGGAGGCCGCTGGGCCGGAGCAGAGGTGGCCCAGGCGCGGTGTGGCTGCGGTCAACGCGGAACGAGCGGGCAAGCGCGAGGTTCAGAGCGGCGGTGCTGACTGCGTGTGCTCTTCTCCTGCTCGATGCAGGAGCAGGGGAGGCCGACGATGGCGCGAAGACCGGCGAGGGCTCCGGCGAGGCAGGTCTGGCAGGGCCGCTAGTCTCCCGGATGACGGCTCTGGCCGAGAACGGGCTTGGACGGCAGCTTCAGGCGACGCAGTGGCACAACAACCTAAAGAAGACAGCGTCGATGGCAGGGGACGGAGGCTGCAGGTGCGGGGTTCCTGGTGAAGCGGTCGCCGGCGAGAGGCTGGCGCCTTGCGGGCTCACCGTGGCTCGGGCGATGTGTGTTGGAGTCTGCCCGGTGCAGAGGACGTCACAGGCGAGGCGGGGGAAGACGACGGCTATCCATGGCTGCTCCTGCTGCTGCTGAGAGGAGGCAAGGCTGCGCGACGACGAAGTGGAGGCGAGGGAGCTCGACGAGGTCGAGGTTCAGAGAAGGACGCCGGGGTGGCTCAGCGCGGTGCGGCTCCCGCACGAGGAGAAGCAGAGGCGGCCCGACGAGATGGTCGTGGAGGTCGAAGCAGGGGCGAGGTCGAGCTCGGGGACGAGCCCCTACCGCTCGGGGAGGCATGAAGCAGAGGAGGCTCGAGATGGCGGCGCTCGCAGGCGAGGGCGCGGAGGAAGGCAGGCTTGGCATGCTGCTGCTTCTCCGACGAGGCAACCGGAGGTGATGGTGGTCGGTGAGGCCCTCGGGCACGAGGTCCTTGGCGGCGGCGAACTTGACGTGCGGCTCCTGGACCCGGGCGCGAGCGAGGCTGGCGATGCGACGAAGGAGGCAGCGAAGACGGGCCCGAGCGTGGGATGGCACTAGGAGACCAGGACGGGGCACCGGCGACGGCGAGGATCCATGGAGGCAGAGCTTCTTTCAGCGGCCATGGGGGTCTCCCTGTCCAGCAAGCAAGGAGAGAGAGACATGAGCACGAGAGGGAGGAAGGGATGGAGGGGAGAGAAAGGGAGGAGATAGAGGAGGGGCGGCGCTCATCTGTAGGTCGTTACTGTCGGCGACGGCCGGACCTGGGGGTCAAGGTGGTGGAGCAAGGCGGCGGTGCTGCATCTCTGGTTGGCTCGGGCGATGGATAGTGGAGGAGGGAC